>NW_019525236.1:343115-367353 GCF_002814215.2 Seriola lalandi dorsalis | reverse complement strand
CCCCCCCCCCCCACCCCGGTAATAAACATCTTATAAAAGTTATATATTTTTCTGTTAGGCCAACCCCATGTTATCCAGCTGAGATACTGCACACGCCTTGAACCCAAAAAAAAAAAAGGCAATGTGTCATGTCAGCATTGTGTTTTTTTTTCATATTCTTTTTCCGAACATGAAAACAGATGCTTAGAGCTGTTGACCTTCAGATAACCATAAAAACATCATTGTGCTTCAACTGATACGAGCAGTTGGAAAACAAATGAAATATTTAGTTTGCTGTTGTAATTGAACATTTCTGCGTTGCGTATTTGTATTATATTCATATTTAAATGCTGCAGGTGGAAATTCACTTTGATGTGAAAGCGCCTGTGTTAAGACCGGTGGCTGCATTTCACTACAGAACGTGCGGTCCTGTTATTGTTCTCCCGTCGGCCCGTGTTTTGTGCTGTTGGTAGATTTAGTCTGTTTTTGTAAAACACACATTCCTCCGTCTGTGTTTGGGACAGAAAAAAGCTGTAGGAAGTTGTTATAGCTGGGAGGCTTTTAAAGGTAAGTCAACCTAAACAGGGGTTCTGTTAAACAGGGTACATCAGCTGTGTGTGTGTGCGGACCAGAGAGGGAGTGTGTGTCGGGGGCTGAAGAGGCTACGCTTTGTCAGTTTAAGGAGAATGAGTAATATATTCACTCTGCGATGATTCATAGCTCTGTGCCTCCGAACGGACTGAGCAAAAAGAACCACAATGAGAAATGATATAATTCTTGACCTTCGCGGTAATCATGTAACACGTCGAGGGCTCAGCTGTAAGCTTAAACCCCGTGCTCTGGGCCGAGGGGAGCTTTCCGAGACAAATGGTATGAATTTGCTTGCAGTCATTAGAGCACATTGTCGACTGGGATGACATACTGTGGAGCCCGGCTAGTCCCGACCCCCGGTCCTAAATCAAATGACCAGCTCTCCTGCGAAAGAATGTGCTCTGTCTTTGCCACTGGAAGAAGAGACTGGGCTCAGACTGAGAGTTTAATGGTTTAGACAACTGTGGGTAGTTTATAGGGATGATTGAAAAGGTTCCGGCTGCTCCCTGCTTCTTCTTCTTCTTCTTCTTCTTCTTCTTCTTTTTTTTTTTCTCCAGGTTTTCCCCTCCGATTTCAAGGGGGAAAGTATGAAAAACAAAACAACACATTCTCTCCCTTCCTCTTACTCTCCCCCTGCTAGCATGCACACCCCCGTAGAGAGCGCACCAGAGGCGTCCAACAGAAACACCAAACAGAAATAGAGCTGCTATTTCAGTCTGAACTGGCTGTTATTTTTAGAAAAAGTGACATGCTCTACGTTGAATTACAACATCATAAGGTCATTCCATACCACCTTTTTTTTTTTTTTCAGCCCTCCAGCCTCCAGCCTGTGAGTCACCACAAAGTATGTGGTGACGTTACTGCAAACCATCCGCCCCAATGTTCTGATCAAAAATTTGATATTCAGCTCATTGACCTGATTCAATCATAGGGGGCAACTCTTACTATCCACAGAAATCTGCTTCTAGTTTAAACAGATGGTTTGATATCGCCGACCGACAGGTGAAAGTCTGATCGGGATGCTTGTTATGTTTATCCAGCCCCCCCCCCCATCATGGAGCGGCTCCATGACGTTCCTCCTGCCTCTGACAGCACATCATAACATTTGTTTGCAGCATGTGAATGAAATGTAGTGCAAACATGTAAGAGGATAATGTGTCTGTAGGTATGCCAGGCTGAGACATAATGAAACATGCAAAAAAACAAAACACATGCTTCCAATTTCTTACTCACTCCGGCGCTTCATCCAACCGGTGATGTAGTTGGAAATGAAAAAGGTGGGTAATCTCCCAAACTTGGTAGGTGATCACCACGAGGGGAAAACGTCGCTAATAAACAACAGGACGTCCAAAGAATCATTTATACTGCACATCTCTAAAATCCTCATCTTTTCAGAGGAAATCATAAAACTGTACAAGGATTAAAAAGACTGCTTAAAAATATATATGTAACATTAAATGAGGTAAAAGACGTTACAATCAAAGGCAAGACTATAAACCATGTTTGAACAAGTGGCTATAAAAGATAATAATGAATACCCCACGATAAGTTCCTCTGGCAGAAACTTCTACCGTCCACAGGCCTTCAGTCTTAACTGTCTGAAAGAAACTAAGTTATATGAATATTGAACATTGTTTGTTGTTTGTTGTTTGTCATTGCTCAGTAAAACTTGTGAAGCTGCGGCGACAGTACGTCAGTCGATCAGTCAGCCACTTCGGTCTACACTGAGATATCTCAACTGCCATGGTGCTGCCATAACATTATGTAAAGACATTCATGATCCTATAAGGGGATGAACCCACTGACTAGTGATCCTCTGATATTTCATCTAGTGCCACCAGCAGGTCGGAGTCAGCTTTACTTATCCAATGAAAAATCTAATAGCACAAACTTAGATGTTGATGCTGGCGTCCGCTGTCAACATCCAGAGACAGATGCTTCATGGTTCCAGGTCGTCCGTCCAATTCTCTTGAACGAGAGAATCTCATATGGAAGGATTTCTTCAGATTGGTCACAAACATTCACCTGGACTCAAGGACTAAGTCAAGACCTTAACGAGGTCAGGATCGGTGTGACTTCGCGGTTGTAGGCGTCAGCCCAAGCAATTGGTACATGATGTCACCGTCATACAGAAGTGCTTCTATGGCTACTACGTCCATGTGCGGCTGTGGCATCACGTACCGATCCTCAGTATTATTTTAGACCTCAGCAGTAAGACCTACTGTGCTTGAGCTTCAGAGATGATCAGGAAAACGCAGCTTGAGTGAACGGCACTGCACTACTTGATCAATAAAAGAACGTTCCTACTCAAAAGCTATGTTAGCACTAAGCTACTGAGAAATATAGTTAAACTATTGACACCACTACTGCCCAACACTGGTTTATAATTTATTAAAGTTAGAACTGTGTTACCAAACAAAAATACAGACTCCTGCAAAATATAAATAATTATAAGTTTATGGATAAAATAACACAAATGCCCACAGTTGACGGTTGACCTGGGAAACACTCTCCCCGCCACATCCCATGACCCTAAAACTCCCGTTTTGGTTGTACGGCATCTGTTGTCTTAATAATCAATGTGATGAGAATACAAGTTATGATAAATAAGACACTTCTTTAAACATCTGAAGGCGTATCATTGGCTCCCTTTCCAGTCTTATTATCTTTCCAGTGAAACGACTGGTTTCATACAAGCGAAAGAAATGACCATTTAAAGTAAGTTTACTCACGAGATGAGGAGTAATCGGGTCAAGGTCAGACGATCCCTCATCCAAGATGTTAAAAAAGAATTGTGTGCTTTGTTTACCCAGGAGAGATAGGGAACTATTGTCATCGTCCAGGGAAATAATCTAAATTTAATCTAAATACTTAAAAACAAATCCGTTGAACCCCGGACTTTCTTCCCATAGAAATCTGGTGAAAGAGACCCCGGTATCATTTCTGACGAACCATACGAGGTTCCTAAAGACAGCACAGCCGGACATCCGAGCCCAAATACCGGCATTAGGAACCAAGGCAAGAAGAAGTTTAGCCTTGAGGTGGTGGGTGGATGTGTAGGGTGTCCCACCTTCATCAGTCTTTATTCTGTAAGTGTTTTAGTTGCCTAACCTTAACCATATTTCATTTAGCCTAAACATGATCTGTCCTGAACCATAACCTTCAAAAGATCCCGTCAATTAACTCAGTTCAGGGTTTTACAGAATTGTCCAATATCAAAGCGACTGATTTCCAAGTGGCCCAAACTTACCTTTTCGGTTTGTTGTTTTATATTTTGAAAGCGCTTCTGTTAAAGTTTCACAAAAGTCCTCGGTCCTCTCAAAACTGAACTTTACTGAGTGTGGAGCTAAGACAAAAAAGACCTTTTAATATACCTGCTTTGGAATATGTGCTCCTGTATTTATGATGGCTACCTGCATCCATTGCTCTTAAACTTACTTCCTGGTGTCAGTTCTACGAAGGGAAAACAGAGCAGAATCATCCATTTGGTAAAATAAAAAAGCCCCTTATGTGTTAGCTATGAATGAAGCTAGCCATGGCCCATCGACAGTCTACTTAACCCATTTATACCGGATGCTGCGTAGCGCAACATTGTTGATTCCTCGTCCTACGCTGCAACCGGCGGGAGGGGCAATGTTGCGCTACGCAGCATCCGGTATAAATGGGTTAAGAGCATCTCAACCCCAACCAGTCCAGTACCTTTAAGTGCGGTTGAGTTCAACCTACACAATCTGCCGGACTGTCAAAACCCCAGACAGGTCGAGGCAGGATGCAGCGGAAGACGCGGCAGCTACGTTAACAGTGATGCACCTCATGGGTCTCAAGGAGGCGGCACCCAGGGGTCCTGCAGGGCACCTTTGAGAAGCGGCTCGACTAGACTAAAAACCTCCACACATTTCCTACTGATCATTCCCCCAACAGCGAGCACAGTTCGAACCGTCACAGGAACCCTCATGTTGTAGAGATGGAATGACAGTCATGTTCGCATTGAGGAGGAAATAAGGGATGTAAAGCAGAGATGAAAAAGAGAGGAAATAGTGTAAATATACACATAGAAATGAGATGAAATACAACAAGGATGTTGTTTTGTTAGGTTGCTGAAATTGCTTGAGGGAGCATGTGTTAATTCCACTGGCATGTTTTCCAGCGAAGTCTCTGGTCACATGGGTCCACATCAACAAACCAAATACTTTTTACAGTAATGTTTTTCATGAGTTAAAGGCCAATGAATGTTAAACAAAGCTGGACGACATGTTGTCCTCGACACTGGAATAACAGCAGCGCGTGTGGGCGAGAAGCTGAGAAAGTCATTTTTGTGAGACAGCGATATAATTTAAGATTAGTTTAATTTTCCAGATTTCAGTTGCACTACATGGCAGTTATTCAGCACAGAAACATGGACCATGTTACAGCAGGAACAAGAGGATCATTAATAACTCCTAAAAGCAAAGAAAATTTACACAGGACAACTTTGAAATGGTCTGGAGTTGTATTTCTCCTCTCTTTGTTGCTGCACCTCAACCACACCCTGCAGCAGTCGGCCTGCACCACTGCTGGGATACTAGAGATACTACTGACTGAAGATAAACAGGCGTACCATAATCAGGCAGATGAGTTTACAGACAGAGAGGTAGCTGCTACACACAAGGGACAATAAATAGATGAACTGATAAGGAGCTGGAGACAACGGCGGGTTTACAGATGTAAAACAGGAGGATGAAAGTCTGGGGACATCTGGTGGGCAGGTGAAGAACAGCAGGTTCTGTAATGGAAATACTGAATTTCAAATGGTAATCCCTTGCACTGATCTTTACTAACAAAGTAATCACATTACTGTAATTATAAGTGCAGTGCTGCCTTCAAGCCATCTTCCTAACTGTCAGAGTTATGACTCAAAGGCATGAAAATGATATTTACCGCATCACGCTTCATTTTAATCTGTTAGAAAACGTCACAGAATAAAATGAAAAACCCGACAAAACATCTTGAATGTCAGTGGTATAATGTAACTAGACCCGTGTTCTCCAGGTACTAATACTAGTGTATTACTCTTTACTGGAGTAATACACTGGTGTACACTGCTGCTGTACCGTGTTTCAGAGGGAAACACTCATGATGAAATGCGTCCTTTTTAAGTTAACACAGCTGAAGCTCTCTGCTCAGTCTCGCCCAGTTCATTTGTATTTGTTACTGTAGGTTGTTATACAACACATAAAACATGAATACAGCTTTGAGTAATTACAGTGTTTCTGACAACACTTGAAGGCAGCATCTTTCGCCTCTCATTCCAGTGGCATTATGTGTTTTCCAAAGAAACCGCTGGTCATTTGGGTCAACAACAGCAACAGAGATGACTATTTATAGTAAACTTGCTCATGAGATGAGCCACTCACATCAGTTGAAATAGTTTCAGAGTGATCATTTAATAACGCTTTTTGTTAACATTAATGTGATGGGGGCTAATTCCAGGCCAGGGGATTCTCCGCTATCCCCTAAATACTCAAATGTTTTCTCTGTATCTTGTGTCGTGGACTCTCATTTCCTCCTCCTCCTCCATAACTGTCAGCGGAGCCCCGCTCTCCTGCTTCCAGCCCGGCAACCACGTTTCACTTCAGGCTTTATACACGTTTGATAGATGGAGATAAAACACTATTTAAACCTTTACATGTAATGTGGTAATGTGGCAACTGTAGGAAGTGACAGGCCATTTTACTACTGAATACTTTCACTATGAGGCAGATTTTGGCAAGAAGCAAGTAGCACATTTACACTTTTTCCCTCAGGCTGCATCCCGTGGGGGAGCAGCGAGGTCACGGGGAAAGTAATAAAGCATTTCCTTCATTTCATATTTTAATAGGCATTAAAAATAGAAATTGTAAAAAGATAAATAATCTGTAAGACTTTGATAAAACCACGCTAAACGGTCCCAATTGGCCAAGCTCTCTGATTGGCTGGAGAGCTAACCAGTCAGGTTTTTGTGTCACAGGCTAAATGACGAAGCTAATAGATAAGCTAATAGGAAAAGGAAAAGCAGCTGGAAAAACAAAAAATGGAAATTGAAGAAGGAATCCAACTATTTCTTCACATTCTATTATTTATTCATGAATTAATAAATGTATTATTTATGTATAAATGGTTTATTTAATGAGATTTTATGCTGTTTTTGTAAATCCATTTTTAAATCTGAAGTATTTATTGATGGATTAATTAGTTTGTTCAGTCCGTCTTTCCAGACGCTTGAAATCTGTAAACGGGTGTAAGAATTAGAATTATTACAAAGCCTTTATTGCCACTGTCGAACTCTGCATAGCAACAAAAAGACACAGATAAATTCTAATATAATAAGATAAATAATATAAAAAGAAAATATGCATCATATTGCGCAATAATAAATAATATATAAATGAAGTATTGCGCCTGAGTAGAGAGCAGTGTGAGATGATCAGAAACCTGTGTAACAGGAAAATGATTGTTTTCATTATAATAATTATTATTTTATGTCTTTTATTAACGAGCTGACAGAGAGAGATGAGCTATGACACCAGCAGGACGCCCCACATGAGAATCATTAACGGGAAATTAAACAGGGATGTGAGTGACGCAAAGATCCCGAATATGATCCAAAAATTAACAACATCCTCAGACTCAACACCAGGACAGTAGTGTGCGTTTAAACTGTCTCAGTGATGATGTCTTCACTTTCATGGGTGTGTCATTATCACTCTTCCAGGAGACGCTCAGCTATTTCCATTGATAGCGACGCTGGCAGCAGCAGCAGCAGCAGCGGCAGCAACAGCAGGAAGGAAGTCACTGTCAGATCTGCATTATGCAAAGCAGCGTGGTGGCAGGCCGTGTGCTTTGCATGCTTTACAGTTGGTGGATGTGGGAGCAGGCAGGCGGGCGGCAGTGGCGTTGGCGGCGGGTGTGAGGACACTCACTTCTCTCCTCCTGGGGTAATTACTGTGCAGGAAATTGGACGTGAAATTTTCCTCACGTATCTGAAGTGAGTTATGGACGGAGCCTACAGTAGTGAAGTAAATTAAAACAAGTGAATCCAATTACTGTTTATGGAAAGCAGCTGCCCAGGCAGCATATGTTGGTGAGTGAAACTATGAGACTAATGTTGAGGTTCAGAGCTTTACTTGTCTGTATAACACACAGGAACATGGAGCGACGAGCCAAGACGCGTTTGACAGACCTCGCGCCGTGTGCTGTGTTTTGTGGAAACTGTGATATTGTGGGAGCAGATCTGAGGAGCTGAAGTCCATCGTCTTTCTTCTTCTGTCCCGGTTAACTCACTCTTCACCAGGGTACTCTGATGTCATAACAATACGATAACTCGCCTCTATGGATTTACAGAAAAACATAGTTAGTGTTTGCTTTCAGTCGTGTACAAACCCGCTTATCCGTGTGTTTATTTACGTACACTGAATCAATTCATCTGTGATACAGCCAACAGTCATGTACTGGATAAGCTTTAGTTTCAAAACATTTGGATTTAATTATCATGGGGATATGATATCCAAACAATCTGGTTTCTTCCATTAATAACATGATTGCGGTGCATGGCAGTGCGAGCTCAGGCCGCAGCGTTTTCATATATTTTCGTGGATTTGGAACTTGTTTACTTACTATTATGGGCATGGGGCAAAACCCAATTTAGAGTAATGACACAGTTTACGTTTCGGAGTTTTAAAAGCTCTCTGCGAGGAAGTGTCCCGGTCTCACAGCCTGCAGTATCCCAGCTAGAAAACAAACATTACCCGTGTGATTTTTCCAGAATAAAAGAATTCTCGCTCGCTCTTTCAGGTCAGCGCAGTCGACACGAGGAAAAGGAAACGGGCCAAAAGCTTTTGTGCGACTGATAAGTGAAGTGCTGTACATTAAGGAAACTTAAGGCCACAGCAGTGTGTTGCCCCACAGATAAAGCACTACAGAGCGAGATGTGCTATTAATAGGCATTAACTGTGGTGCAGGGTCTGAGGTAGAGGCTCTCCAGTGTTTTTCCTCCTCCTTCACATTACACTGTTGGACAGCAGTGTTCGTTTTGGCACCTGATTCTGATTTAGTTCAAGTCTTGTAATGTGCGTTAGCTTCAGCCACTTTTTAGTCTTTTTGTTCTGGACTCAACGACTCAAGTTCTTGTCATTGAAATGTTAATCTCATTTTCATCATCAGCTGTTGCCGTCTTTGATGTGAACGGTTACTATGGCTGCAGGTGTTGTGCTCGTGTTGTGAGGTTTGTGGAAAAAGGTTTTTTTATTTAATTTTTCCACTTGTTTAAACCAGACTGGTGTTTACATTCACCGAGCTCACGTCAGTCTGCAGCAACACAATACACTCGTTCCTTCTCTGAGTCCGTGTGAGATCGAGCCGTCGTTGTTGCAGCTACCTGAGCTCGCTCACCCCTTCGTCCAGAGAGTGAGAGTGAAGCTGATGGAGATGAGCAGACAGCAACATGTCATCAGGACACAGTGTGTCTGTGACGCAGAGCGACAGAGAATTGTTTGACATAACGATAGATGTTAAATGTTTTCGGTCTGTGACTGAAGTGAGAGGTGGTCATGTGACAGTCATGGAGGTATTACAACCTGCAGGAGGTGACGTCACACTGTCGCAGCAGCAGACACTCCTGCTACAGCTCCTCTGAGAGAGAGGGATAGAATTAAAATACAATTAAATACAGTAAAATGCAAAAATAGAGATTACACAAGTATAAAGTGGAAATGAGGAAGCAGATGAATCTAAATAAAGATAATATATGGACATATGTTCCCTTGTGCAGCGGCGCTGTATGAGTCTCTGGTGATGATGATGATGATGATGATGAAGTTATACATTGTATTTGAGTTAATTTCAGTATCATGTTTGAACTCCAGTCAAATGAGTGTTTATGTTGAATCTCTCGTCCATCAGAGCGAAGTTCTCGTAGTTCATGAGCCTCATTGTTCACCGTCTGGATTTAGCAACGAAAAACATTGGAGAGCGTTAAAGGAAACCTCGGGTTTATTGGTTTCATAGATTTGGACGTAGGTTGTGACGGCGTTATTTTATATTCTCACTGAGTCGTTTTAATCTGTCCGCAAACACATTTCATCAAAGCTTTTATTCACTTTTTACTTTAATTATTGTATTTTCATCTTGAGAAATGAAAATGTTAGTGTGTACAAGCAACATGTGTGTGTGTGTGTGTGTGTGTGTGTGTGTGTGTGTGTGTGTGTGTGTGTGTGTGTGTTTGCATCCTCCATCTTTTCCATCGGAGCCTGGGATCCAGAGGAGACCTGGAGTCACTGGAGTCGAGCCGAATATGTCACTTCCGTAGTTTTAACCTTGAACATACGTTTGAGAAAAGCCGGCGTGTTGGTCTGAGCAGATTACAGCCGCAGCAGCCGCAGCACAGTGTCGACTTTCACTGGGAGGCAGATCATTCAAATGGCAGGAGACAAATCATTTAAATAGGTCGGCTGTGTTGTCAGTTGTTAGAGCTCAGGCTGAGTGCTGAGCTCGTGTTTCAAAGAGCTCTCCTCTCTAATCTCCATCATCAGTATCTGTTGGTCACCTTAACCTGCTGACTCCAGCATCTTGTTTATGTCACTTTATGGCTCCTTTATATCAAGGTCTTTGTTTTCCAGTCCTGTAGCTGGTCTGACGTCTCAGCTGCTCTGGTCCTACAGTTGGTCCTCTAATCTCCCTCTGATAACTCTCTCTCTGTAGTTTCCCTCTCTCATGTTCACTTAACACTCACACGTGTTGATGTTTCCTCTTCTTCTCTGCATCAGTCTGGCAGTGTGTGGGTCGCTGTAAAGCCCCACATGCAAACAACATGGTATTCATGGGAACGCTCCGTGTCATTTGGATCGCCTGTCAGTGACATCACATCCTCTATGATCCCGTGTCGGTGTGTTTGTCTGACAGAAGCTCAACATTGATTTTATCTATTTTTTAAGCCACATTCACTTTTTCACACCTCAGTGGTTTTCAGCTCATTATTTGAACCAGATGATTTTAGTCATCGGACGTCTGGACCTGAAGTCATCAGAGGAACAAGCTGAGGAAATGTTCGACAGCTCAGCTCCCAGCTGCTGGAGGCGTTTTATGTCCGCTGAACTGTGTCGGTGAATCACTGATTTTTAATCTGAAGCAGCTTTATTCAGTGTTTCTGCTTGTTTTAATCCCCTGGTCTGTTTGTTGTGGAGAGGACGACACCTCTGTGGATAATTCAGCTGCTGGTAAAAACCTCCTGAACATCTGGATCATAAGTTATCAGAAAAACAATCGAAACAAAGGTTAGCGGAAGTCAAAGCTTGAGACGTCCCGCGTCCTCCGTACGGCGTCGCTGAAACGCTTTAAATGTGAATCTGTTTTATTCAGTGTTTCTACTGGTTTTCATCCCCTGGTCTGTTTGTTGTGGAGAGGACGACACCTCTGTGGATAAAGGTAAAAACCTCCTGAACCAGAAGACACTGAAGGAATCCAAACCTCACAAATATCAATTGTGGTGAAGACTACAACTCCCATGATTCCACACTGCTTCACAATGTCAAAAAAAAGGCCGTCTTTTGTTATTGTTTCGATTGACAGAGGCAGAAGTTACAGACTGTGGTGGCAGCAGAAAACTAAGTGTGACAAATACAAAAAACTTTTTTTTTTTAAATTAAAGGACCTATATGTAAGTTTTTGTTATTGCTACATAGCTAGCATTAGCATCAACAGCTGTTCACTCACCAGTCTAGAATAAACGTTGTGGGTTCAGCATCAAACTTCATTCCTTTACTCCCCAACAGCTGTCTTGCTTTGAGTCTATTTCTATCACTTCTTTTCTTGTGCTGTAGTTAGCATGCTAACCAGCTAGCCCCGGCCCGATACTGAGTCACCGACGCTCTTGGCACGATGATGCTAATGTTGGTTGTGTAGCATTTGCAAAACTGACAAATAGCTCCTTTAAACCAAAACAACGTGCACGGCCAAATACCACCGACGACAAGCTACGACAGAGTTTTGTGATGTGACCATTAAAGATTTATGGCATGTACATGTAGCTGGTTAAACTGTGGTCAGTCGGGGCGGCTGGGAGCTTCACGCCCTCCGTTTCACCTCTCACTGACAGTCCATGCAGCTGAATGCCACACAGCCTGGCTGCATGTTACTGCCTTTCTCATGAATTAGGACTTGGACACATCCGACCACATGTGTCCAATTAGAGTTCCAGTAAACTGAATTGGCGCACACATCCTACATAATTTGTGTTGTTGAAATGCAGCCTATGGGTTTTCCTATGATGTCTAATTACATTGTAAGACACGAGTAATTGCAATAATAAGTAATGTGTTTAGATTATGCAGAAGTCAGTCCAGATGTAAAACATCTGTTTTGATCCTGCAGTTGTGCTTTTGTTACTTTACATGGTATTGTGAGAGCTGCTGTCAGGTCTGCTCATATCTCTTATGTAAAATTCAGGCTGTAGGAGCGTATGCATGTGCTAATGGCCACATCTCTCCTGCACCTCCCCATACGTATTGTAAATTCAAAGTGAAATGAATTGCATTGTCCCATGTAAAGCAGGGAGTGCTTTTGGCATGTTGGCAGGATGGAGGCACACAGTAGCAGGATTGTACCGAGAGAGAGAGAGAGAGAGAGAGACAGAGAGATATGAGGGCTTCAGATCTCCTGACTCAGCGAGCGCCGCGTCACGTACGAGCCGACGCATGGAGCGTATAGGCGAGAGGATGCCACCTGCCCGGTCAAGTAAAAACATGGGGGTGGGGGGTTGGAAAGAATGACTCCCATGATCAACAGCAGGGAAACAAGAAGAGCACAGACTAGAAGAAGGTTTATGGATTCAGCAGCAGGACAGGGAGGGAGAGTAATGATATCAAACTAGAGATAATCCGCACAAAGCAGCACTGACCTGAGCTCAGCTTCTGCAGCCGTACAGGTATGTCCTAACTGATGTTGAAAGCTTTTCTTTTTTTAGCTATTTCACCCGTTTGTTTCTAATCAAAGCATTTGCAATTAAAGCTTTTTTTTTTAATATCTAAATGACAGTGAGGATGAGCGGCGGCCGTCTGGTGCCTAATATGGGCGTCGACCTCCGATCGAAGAGGTCAGATTTTGAAAAATTTGGAGCGAAGCATCAAAAAGCCCCGGAGATAAAGTTACAGACAGATCTGGCAGGTTAAGCAACACCTTTGCAAACTTTAATGAGTTTATTCTGCTGCTGTGCGCAAAATGGTTTTAAGATGTCATTATGAATTCTTGCGGCGGAATCTGTCTGATACTTTGGTGGGTTTGTGACACGGCTTAAAGGGATTGAGTTCATGAGACGTAATCCACCGAGATGCCTTCAAGTCTTTTAACCTTTTTCGCAAACCCCCCCCCCCCCCCACATTCATACCTGTGCAGGGTGCTCGCTTGCTGCTGCAGCCCTGCTCTGACTTCAAAGGCTCAGATGTGGAGTAACGCTGCAGCAGATGACAGTTAGTGCAGGAAATAGATTGTGTGAGGATCAATACAGTCGGCTCCATTTACTCTCCAATCATTCAGGTTTAACGAGAAACAGACACTGTTTGTCTGAAAACCTCACAAGTTTGTGAATAAATCTCTCTGTGTTGTTGTGATCAGGATCCAGCTACTGCTCATCACAGGCCATTAAACATAAACTTAACTCTGTGAAATGAGCGCGAGCAGCTGCACGACCGGGACACGATGATGGATCAGTCCACACTTCATGTGGTCGGTACATCCGTCCAACTGTCTGGAATATTTCAATGATGCAACTTCAGAATGAAACTCTGTGATGTGAAGATGTTTCCCTGAAAGTGAAAGTAACTTTCTTCATCCTCACTTTAAGTTTTAAGTCTGTATCAGAAGGGTCTTTTTTAAATAGTATTTCTAGCCGCCATTGTTATGTGTCCGTGCCAGCGACAGCTGGGGACAGAGGTGTTACAGGTCGTCCGTCTGTCCCATTCTGGGAAACGTGATATCTCAGTCACGCCTTTGGGGAATTTCCTCCGATTTAGCACAAATTTTCATTTGGACCATAAGATAAACTGATTACATTTTCGTGGTCATAGGTCAAAGGTCACTGTGACCTCACTTAACATAGTTTTGGATTTGTGAACACGACGTTTCGGGAACTCGTCAAAAGAATCCCCTCAAATTTGGCACGAATGTCCATTTGGACTCAAAGATGAACTGGTGAGATGGAAGACAGATAGAAGGTCGAAGGTCAAGAAAATGTCTCCAAATATGGCAGATACATTCACTTGGACTCGAAGATGGACTTTTCAAAGTTCAAGGTTTGACCCCACATTCCTGTGAGTGCGATCTCTCAGGAACGCCACTTAGACTGACGCCCTGTACGTGTTGCACCTGGGTCTAACTTTTACGTCTAGTATGAAGCAGGTGTAAAGTCAGACCAGTATCCATGGTAACAAAAACGGGGAAAATATTAATCACACAACCAAGAAGAAAAACAGAATAAATAATGAAAGCACGTTAAGATGAGAGTCATATTGCACATATTTGTGTTATTGGATTATATATTTTATATGAATATTTTATTGTAAAGTTTTTCTGTTTATATTTAAGCTGTCTGACCTGCAGGACTTGCTTTTGCTTTATCTTTCTTTATATTTCTTCTTCTTACTATATTTATTGTCATGAACTGAAACACCAAAGTGAATTTCTCGTGTGTGAAAAACAATTTGGCGACAAACCTGATTCCGATTCTGATTCTCCTCTGTGATTGGACAAAACCCACCGGACGCAGTCGTAGCCATGACAACCGTCAGTCACGTCTGGTGCACTCTGTGTAAGGTTAAGACCTAGTTTTTCCCGCCCTGCTGGTGCGCTCTGCTCCAGAGGGTTAAGTCGTGAAATGTTTGCACGGCACCTGGAAGGTAAATGTGTGGATGGATTTTTCTTTCTTTATCTGACACCATTTCCTTCCTTAAACGTGTTTATCTCTTGGTGTTGTCTCTAAACGTGTTTGTTATCTCTTCCAGCAGCTTTGTATTAAACAGTGACGCCGCTTTTAAAGCATTTCTGGCGTGATGGTAAAATGACTTTGCTCTCTTCTTAACGTGAGAGTGGATCAATGGGACGGTTCTGGATCCCCACTCTGATGCACTTGTACTTGTGATTGTTAGTGTTTAAGATTTGGCGTCACAGGAATGTTACCCGACCATCTGGCCACGGTTAAATTCACGGCACTGATGAAGATCACATCTGCTGCAAACACATATACAGTGTTTGCAATAGGATGCAGTGTTTACAGAAAGGCTTTTTAATGGCCGGTGAGTCCGATCAGATTCAGAGTCTCTGTGAAAAGCAGTGATGGAGTGACGAGCTGTTATTTTTCTATAACTTGTGTTATCTGGTTTCTGGCGTCGCTCTCCGAGCCTGATTAGACGTTGGGTGTTGTAATGCAACCTTTGTTGAAGAATGTAATGATCTCACACATCAAGCAGATGTTCTCAATCAATACTTGTTGATGTGAAAGCCCATTAGTTCGCTAATTACATTTGCATAAACATTTCACCGTTTCATATTTACTATGCTAAATTGGTTTTCACACAGAGTTTACACACAGTGGCCCTCAAGTGCTCACACATGTTTGGTGTAAATACTGTTGGGCCTAAGTGACAATGTATACACACACACATGTACAGCCAATCACATGCTACATGTGTGTGTATTCATGGCCACACACACGCACACACACACACACACACACACACACACACACGTACACAAACAGAATATCAGCAGCATCCCGCCCTAAACAGCTTGCATTCCCCTGCGATGACTCAGAGCAAACAAACATTTATCTGCCTCTCTGGCAAACCAACAGTGCGGCGCTGGTGTTTGTTTGGTGGACACCCCGGCCTCGTGTAAACAGACCATTGAACTGTGTTTAATGAAAGGTATGATTTAGACATGTTAAGAGGGGTTTTTTTCCTGCACAGCCACAGTTTAGAGCGTCTACATTTCAGTGGTTTGGCTGCTTGTCACAGGGAGCTACAGATAATTAACTAATTGCTGAGCTGGCGGGACGGAGGGAGGGACCCGGTGCGATGAATGCACCCTCTGGCGGCCACGCTGGAGGTCCTCAGCTTCTGAGTCACGACGGACTGTGAGCGGTGGTGTGTCGGAGGTGCGCTGGTATGCTTTCATCTGAACGCAGAGGTTCTGTCTGTGCGCCGACTGACCCGAATTATTTCACCAAATGAATCAGCAGCTGCTCGTGGGACGGGGACCATGTCAGTGAGCTGGTTGGTCATGGAGGGGGAAAGCTTCTCTCTTGGGGGAGGGGTGGGGGGTGGGCGTCCTGCCAGGGGGTCGAGTCACTCATACTGTTTGGAGCTTTAAGGACCAGCAGTGACGGTTCAGTTGGAGATGTGGGTTCACTATGCTAGTAGCGGCTAATGGAGCGTCGAGCTTCCAGCCACATTTGTATTTACAGTTAATATTTACAGGAAGTTGAGTCGATCCCATCCGTTCATGTGCAGTTTGTCTTTATGCTAATTAAACCAATTATTTTGAATATTTTATAGCTACTTAAGCAACAGGCTGCGGCGGCGTCGTACCTGCGACAGCACGTCAGTCCTTCGTTCAGTTCTACCAACGCCGCATTAATTAACAGTAATGAGCGACGACAGATTCTGATTTGTTTGTTTATTTCATCATTTATTCGGCCACACCGACACAAACGTCCTCCTGACCTGCACAGTGACACTAGCTTGCTACGCTGTCGACACGTTACCTCAGGTGTGTCCAGGCTTCTTCCCTTCATCCTCTTCTGACGTCATTTAATTCAAATGTTATTTCTGGAAATATTTTCATCTTTGTTCGTCACAATCTGAGATAGATGATAATAGTCTTTAATCTGAGGCCCCCGGTCCAACCCTGTGTTCCGCCATCTTCTTTTTCACGTTAACATGTCTGAGCAGGAAAAGTCCAGGTGCAGTTTATAACAATAATTAATGACTGCTGCATTCCACTTAGGTGTATCAGCTCCAGCAGCCTGAGTTTGCACATGCTGTTTCACTGACACGTCGTCCCGGGACACGTCAGTGGATCAGAGCCATTGTTGATGTTATTAGTTACACCTGTCCAGTCAGAGCGCCTGCTGCGTACTTCACAGTCTCTCTGAGAGGCGAGTGCACAAAAAAGAACCCAGCTAGAATCACCTCCTCGTGGTCGTATCCCTCCGCCACTCCAGGTCACATCCCTGTTTGTCCTCAGTTGTATGAGGTTATATTTTTTGTGTGAAGTCTTGACTTATGAAAACCACGTTGCACAGGTGCTCGTGCATGAATGTCCGGTACATTTAAGGGTCCTGGTTTTGGGGGATTGGAAGCTAAAGCGTAACCGTCAGCTAACTTACTGAGTTTAAATATTTACACTCTCGTTACATTTCGTCACATTTAATTGTCACGTTACATTTAAAGGAACATTTTACAATATTCTCCTCTGAGGTTTCTCCAAAGACTGTACGTTAAAGTCTGGAAACCAGACTGCTCATGTTTACCAATCACAACCATTTATCTGCAGTGGCGTGGGTTTGATACGATGACTGACAGAGGAGCAACACGGAGGCATTTTCTGCCGCCTGCTGAATTGTGATTAAATGAACTGGATGTTATATTTTCTCTAAAAGAACAACAACAGTTGTTGATATAAAGATGTGTTTGCTGCCCTACTGTCAGGGTACATCAGTGACATCACAGGTTGCGTTGCTCTGATTGGTTGTAGGTCTGTCCAGCTGCATCCAGAGGTATTTTGTTCTGCGACTGTTGATTACTCCCCTTGGAAACTGGAAATGGATTTATACCAGGCCGTGTAAGTTTACTGACATTATCAGGGTGATATGTAATAAGAGGGTTAAACTCTCCATGGCCGGTTTCCTGTCAAACAAGCGCGTGTTGTGATGTGAAGATAACGTCCCTCGCTCCAGCCTCCCTCCAATCCCACAAACACTCGTCTGGTTGTTTTATATTCATATTCTCCGGCTGACCTCTGTGATGACGGGACACGCTGCTCCCAGTAGATTCCAGTACTGTACACACTGAAGCGAGGTATGAAGTCTGGTTTCACTTGTGTTCATTTTTTATATGTATTAAGCCTTCATCGTTCGTCACCTCGCACATACCTTTAGGAGAGTGTGCGGCGCGTCACGCTCTCCTCTCGTAACTGGTTTGTATTATTGTGCGTCCAGATATGACAGCGGCTCAGGGACAGAGAGCGGCGGAGAGCTCTGGAAAGTGTTTCAAGTGCACAAAGTGTAAATGTAGAGGAGATTGAACAAGTTTCTGTGCTCTCATCACGTGTTGTGAGAAAGGGGTCCCAGGATGAAGGATCGATTCTTCTGTTTCACACTCGTCCTCCTCTGTCTTTGACCCCGACAGTCCTCTGACCCTTGGCGGAAGGTCCTTGGAAGCAGCACTGGCCCTCCGTGTGCTCGCCGCTCGGATTAATGGCTGTTTTGGCAACATATGAGCTCATGGGTAATTGGCCCGAGGTGATGTTTCCCGTTGAATGCTACCTGGTTCTTTTGTGGTCGCCGTCGCGGTCGGTCGCTCCCCCTGCCACTAAGACTGGTAATTGAGCAGCACTTTCGTGACACCGGCTGTGAACCGCGGTGAGGAAATTATATGTTTCCTCAAAGTGTCATAGGAGAGAATGACGGGGACGGGGAGGCCATGTTGTATCTGTTTTAATGTCTTTGAGGACTCAGAAAATAAGTCAAACAGCTTTTTACCTTATTTTAACTTCCGTCTGTCAGTTTAAATGTTGTTAGAGAGGAAATCAGATGACGTCCGTGCAGCAGTAAAATTCCCCTCAGTCTCCCTTTGCATTTAAATGAGAACAAGTCGAGAGCTCGTCATTCCTCACCTGTCCACCAGATGACCTCAGAGTCATCTGCTCTCTGTCAGTCACCTGATCCCGCTCCTTCCTGCACACCTGTCCCAGACTTACCTCATTAGGAGTCATTCCCACCTGTTCCTTTTCTCCTGTTCCAGACGGTTTTTCCTCTCACCTGTGTGTACACCTGCTTTACTTCATACCTTGTTGTTAGAATATAAGTCTAGAAACTGACCCTTGACTGTAGTAAATCTTTGCTGTGGCACAGAACTGAAAACTTAAACTGCATTTGAGTCTTTCTCCGAAAGCTTTTCTGCAGATGAAGACCTGCCTTGGAAAAAGCTAGTAAGTGGACCTTGAGTTAAAGGTGGCCTTGAGTTTATCCAAAGTTATGTTTGTTTAAAGTTATTTTTTTGGAGAGAGATGGGATGATACTATGAAAAATATTGCACATGATGGGAAATCTCATTTTATTTATATATGATATATTGATAAATTTGACATTATTGAATATCGGCAGACAAGATAAAACAACACAGGGAGCCACACACAGAAACACATCTTTACATCTGAAGAGCTTTGACAACTCCTTTCCTCTGATGAACAGCATCCCCTACACACACACACACACACACACACACACACAATAATTAAATTACTGCATCCACAAAAACACACATCAGTATCGCCGAACCCGACCAGAAAAACCTCCTGCGCAGAAGCACCAGAGTGCGACCGCTCCGTGGTAATGAGAGAGCCGTGATGTTTGGGTACACGATGTGCCTGTAATAATAATCTGAGGCGGAAGAGGTCTCGGGTTCTCCCGGTCTGAATCCTCTCGGTCTAACTCTGCCTTAAGCAGCGTGCGTACATAGATCAAAATAACAAGGCTGAAAAAGACCAAAGTAAAACTGTCAAAGAGTGAGCAATGGTCTGGATGAATGGGCATGGAAGAGGCTGTGAATTCTTCCACTGGGTAATGGCTTTGTTGTTTGTATCCTGGAACAGAATGTACATGAAATCCATCACTCAGGGGGAAAAGTTAGATATGAATAAATGTGTATGATCCCAAAAAGGCCGAAGTTTTCCTTTTTGAAACGTCACTGCTCCTGGACGTCAGGAGGAATAATTTCCTCTTGGACCTGGAGGTGAGAGAAGATGCTCTCTGTCCTCATCATTACAAAGAGATAATGAGAATTAGAGGGTTTTGCTGTTGTTGTTGGCTCTTTCTAACCAAACACTTGATGCTGGCATTAGAGTAGCCGGGAGCAACGGCATGACTTCATGTCAGCGTCATTTCCCTGGAAAGGTTTTGTAGTCCTCTTATCACATGGGAAAGAATTATGTTTATTAAACTGCGCAGACGGGAGCTGTTTCTTCAGTGATTCAGCAACTTAATGAAGCACTATACATCATGAAATATAGGTTGTTATTGCACCGTTCAGTCACGGTGATTCTATGTGAAACCATGAGTCCAGCTGATGAAAAACAATACGTCTTAATTCATCTCAGTCTCTCTCAGCTTATTGGGAGATTTATATCTGCTGACCTCCGGTTCTTCTTCCAAGGAACATAAAAGAATATGCATGCTGGGAGCGTGTGTGAGTGTCTTCGTCTTTGTGTGTTTTTGTGTTTGCTTGTGCAAGATAATAAAATCAGATGGCTTGCAAAGCCCTCAAGTAACTAAGTTCACACCTATGCAAACAAGCTGGCCCTTAGCTAGCATCACCCTCACTTTGTTTCCCCTCTTTAAATGTCTGATATCACTCTGGAGCACTTGGCTCCACATGGTTCGGCTCCGAGGTGCAGAAAATCAAGTCTTCTTCGGTGAACTGGAATGTGCCCATTTCCCCGTCGTACCCTCTCCCAGATCCCAGTGGGATTGACAGAGCTGTTGGCGCTCTGTGAGATCCACATTAACTGTGTGAACATTCTTGTCGTGCTATTCCTGTGTATTTATTGGCTGCTTGATTACATGCATCTTGGCAGTTTGTTGCCCGGGCCAGAGGAAAAAAAAACAGAAAAAACCCCAGAGAAAACAGGAGATCACGTCCAAGCATCATGATCCACAGGAACCGTTGGAGCTTTCAGCGGCTGTGCTTCGACGCTTTGACGGACTGTCAATCAAAAGGGAGAAAGATGGAAGATGAAACAGATGGAGCTCGTTTGAAACCAGGGAGGCTTCTAATCTCTTGTCCTTCCTGTTTACTTTCAGTAGAAGAGAATATTAGAAACACCTCTCAGTATCATCAGAGACGGTCGTATGACACATGTCCCGCCCAAGTGTCAACCTCGGGAGCTGAAACATGAAGCTGCAGTTCCTCTAACGGCCACTAGAGTCTGGCTCCAACAGTGAGTCAGTCCCCATAGACTCCCATGTTAAAGTGTCCAACTTTACAGCAGAAATAAACATGTTTACAGCCTGGTACAAAAACTGTTTTGGTCTCTAGAGCTAATTTCCTCCTTCATGACACCTGTTTATATAACTCACCTGTTTACATTTTATTAAGGACTAAAGTTATGGAGGATTGAGGGCGTGGCCTCTTTGAGTGACAGGTGGGTGAGCATACGCTTGCCACAAACCAACATGCTTTAAAGTCTCATCTCCACACATGCTCCACCTCTTTTTCCATTTTTGGATTAGCCGGGAGTTAGGGGCGGAGTCAGGCTCTGCCAAGATGGCAACGGTGGAGCAGCTCACTCTGAGCTTCAGAAACCTATGGGTGACATCACAGAGGCGACGCCCATCTTTATTGACAGTCTCCCACCCATCCCCCAAAACAGCCAATCTTCTGCTTTGTAACAGCCGTTATGAAGCTAATCATGTTGTTGCACTTGTGCACGGTTGGTGTCATGAAACCTTGTGCGTGCGTAGTCGAAGTACAACGTGGAAAAAATGGTGTTTTCAAACCTTATTTTAGGGCAAAGTCACCAAAGTTTTTATCAGATTTGACTGGTGACTCTGTACAAGCAGCTTTCATGACCATTGAAAGTAAAGTTAAGACTCTCCCTGTTCATTTAGAGAGGAGCCTGGTCTTGTTTATTTTCCAAGATGGCTGCCGGGTGGCGCACAGGTGGAGCTACTAATGACTGAGTGTGTGGCTGTCGTGTTTAACATCATCATCACTGTGTATCTCCTCTAACAGGTGGACGACACTGGGCTGCGGCTTCAAACAGGAACTCAGTGACATCAGTGAAGAGCAGGTAAGATTTCAGCCTCACATGTGACTGATAATATTTATTTTAGTGCATTTGTGTGGTTGCAACTGATGGTGTGACCGATGCTGAGAGAGATATCCTGGAGGACATTATGATTTATATTCATACGACGACTGTTCTGTGTTTTAACGACTTATAAGTCAAGTGTAACTCAAGCTCTTTCTTCATGGGTCATTTTGTTTCCACTAGGACTGAATGATGTAGATAAACAAATCACACTGTGGTTATTTTGGCAGATGTTGCGACATGAGTCACAATTTCAGTTTTTGCATTTGATGTTCACTTGAAAATTGTTTTAAAATTATGATGAAGGGATTTTTGTTGAGTCTCTTACCAACATCTATCTATCTATCTATCTATTGTGCAGTCGCCATTTAGCACAGTGCTGTCTGAACATCAGCTGATTCTTTGATTTGCAACAACAAAATATATATTTACACGTACTTGTACAGGTGAAAACTTGGCTCAGTATTCCCACGCAGTCCCACAGCGTTGTCTCTCAGCAGGAGAACGCTGAGGTCACGATGTTCTTTAAACCTCGAGTGTGTTTACTTTTAAACGAATCAGACAAACAAATTCTGGGCCAGTTACTCACCCTGCTGCTGGAAATGAAATTTATTTGCGAGAGAGATGTTGTTGACGTTTCCTGGCATCGAGTGTCCTGCTCATCACGGTCTGCTGGGGGTGAGACATTAATGCCTGAATAAAAGCACCATGAGGTGTAGAAAATGCTCAACATCTTCAGTAGTTTTAACACTGCGGATCCCCAGTCCTCCTGAATGCACCACATGGGCCTGAATCAGTTTAAATGTCTTAGTTCGGCCCCAGTGTGACTGATAACTCCACCTGTCGTCCTTCAGTGGCTCCATCTGAAACTTTTAATGTTAATTTTTTCTATAACGCTCATATTTTACACTGAAACCTTCCACTGGGACCATAACTCTCAGTGGAAACAACTTTATTACCCAGAGATCATCTTGTTTTCCCATAGTCACCATTCGGTCCCACGTGAAATCCACTAACATTTATACAGAAGAAAAGCTCCGACACTCGTGTAACGTCTCAGGATGATGATTTTATGGCTGCTCTGCAGGGATTTCAACATTACTGGCCCTCATGAAAAGTGACTATGTACATTTTTCCACCCCATAAAAGTTCCCTCCCAAAATACCACGCTACATATCAATCTGCAGGAGCTGCTGCGTTGAGTCTGCCTCTCGGTAGCGGCTCGGCGGGGGCCTCCAGTGAGCGTTACCTGCTCCGTGTTGTGCCTTTTGTCTGTGCGAGAGAGAGTTCATGGTTGTGACATTTACTGCGGCCTGTCACAGAGAGGCTCATGGGGCCTTTTTACTGTCATGGGGCTTATTTCCAAATGCTCTCGTGTGTCAGGAGACCTGCAACATCAAACTAGTGTCACTCAAACATCCCTCTGGTTTCTGTACGTGGATTTTATGTTAGTTTTTTTCTTTTTTCATTTTCCTTGAAAGATGGCTCGCAGATAAGCAGCATGTATGAGACTCTCACACACACACACACGCACACACACCTTATACGACCACCTCGTCTTACCTCATCCTGCGTTTAGAGGCTCTTCGGATCTCTGACCTCGGAGCAGTCGATGCCTTTTACTGACAGATTACTCCGTTTACAACTTCCTCCGGGTCAGAGGTCAAACGGAGGTCACGCTGCTGTTCCCAGAGCAGTATACCAAAGCCGTACAGCCGCATCGTGAGAGACTCTTTTTGAATAACAAATTCTGAAGAAGACAAAAAAAAAAAAAAATCATAAGATCACAGCATTTCTGAATCTTAGAAGGGATTAACATCTGAGGATATCTCTGCTTTCTTTAATTCCTCTGCTCGGGGTGAATTGCTTGACCCATGATGGAGGGGAGGACTCGCTGTCAGTGATGCCCGTCAGCGTGGAATGGGTTGAAGGGATCAGAGAAATGAGTGAGAGCTAGCTGGTGGATTTTAGGGCGCTTAGGAGTCTTTACCAATTTCTTTTTTTCTGGTTAAAATTTCCCTATATAGCAAACGAAAGCTCCAGCTGCCTCTTTCACTTACACATGAAATAATGCCCATACATTAGGAGCAGTCGTTCTCCACGTCCCGTTCAGTGATACTCAAGAGGAAAGATATTTTATTTTTAGCCTCGTCACGGGAACGTGTGCAGCTTTTACATTCGTGTAGGGATTCGTGGGTTCGTTGGTAGTTTCTAATACTGATACAAAACCCTGCTGTGGATCATTTGCATTATTTGATAAGTCAGAGAAATGCTGAAGACGTATGTTTTTACTTTGTGGGAGAGGAAGTAAGAGAAGGATCCTCGGTGCCAGTCGAGCTCCCAGGTGAATCGCAGGTTCTGCGGCCTGACTTCCTGACCCGTGAATTATGCAAAAAATAAAAAAAAGACAAGATACAAGACGTACCAAGTCAAGAGGGAGCGGAGTAATGAAGTTCAGGTGGTGGGATAAAGCCTCGTCTTCTCGTACTGCCTCCGGGCTGTGGGAGAGAGCAGAGACGGGAGGCTGAGTGTAGAACAAAGTGTTTCGGTTCTGATGCCCGTAAATTCCCCCCCC
>NW_019525236.1:342574-343072 GCF_002814215.2 Seriola lalandi dorsalis | reverse complement strand
CCACGCTGAAGGAAGAAAAGTCACGTAGAAGTTCAGCTTAGTCAGAGCAAAGCTGCGCGAGGAGATAAGACGCTGCGCTGGCAGGTGATCCTCTGGATTCCACTTAGCGTGCAATCAAAGTGTTAATGTTGTTTTTTATCCTGGACGTCGGTGGCAGAGGGAGTCGGAGGAAAATACATCTGACTCCAGGCAACGTAACCCGAGCTAAAGGGGAGTTTCTGTTGCCGTAATTCACTCTTTGTGTGGCGTTCAGAGCTGCGTCGGCACAGGCAGTAAAATATGTGTTATCGTGTGGTTAAACAGTTAAAATCAACTGTTAGGAAATATCAAACGTTTTACCTTCATTCAGAGAAAAGCTTTTTAATCTCTCTCCTTTAACATAAATCGTTAGCTAGCAGCTAATGAAATTAATCAGTACACTGGTTGAGAGATTGTTTATCTTTCTTTAAAGGTTCGTTTTCAGATCTGTGTGTGTGTGTGTGTGTGTGTGGGGGGGGG
>NW_019525236.1:316897-342554 GCF_002814215.2 Seriola lalandi dorsalis | reverse complement strand
TGGGGGGGGGGGGGGGGGGGGCAGCTGATCAATCAGTAGTGAGGGACTGGGCTTCATCAGGTGAAACCGTTCTGTAGTAAATGACGTTTGGTTAAATGAATAAAGAGTTTGATGGTAGCAGATTGTTATTTTCAGCAGTAACAGAAGAATCGTGTGTGTGTGTGCGTGTGTGTGTGTGTGTGTGTGTGTGTGTGTGGCTCACCCCCATGCTTACCTGAGCAGGTGGTATGATCCAGTGAGGTGAGGAGAGGAGGTGGCAGTGTTTTTGGTTTTTATGGCTTCAGTTATTTATTGTGAATATCTTGGACAGACGTACCAGGGTCTTACCACACAACCACCAACTGTCAATAAAGGCAAAAATAAATACAAATAAATCACAAATAATCCTCATTATTTATCCAGGGGACTCTTTTTCTTTTGCTTTAAATTATTGAACAAATCTTTTTCTTCAGTTCAGTTTTACATCTTTTTTAACTTTTCTTTATAATATCTCTTATTTCATGTAAACATGGCAAATTAAGGCATGACGTAACCTAGCAACATGTAGCAGGCCTGTTCCACTGTCTATTGAATGTAGTTAGTTAGCAACACTGATGCTAAGATGCTAATTCTTGAATTCAACTGTGTGAATCATTAATGTTGCAGTGACGTTCAGGTGTAGCTCTCCGACAGGTGAGTAAAAGACCTGCCACTCAGCACGTTTAATGACCAACATGTCCTCAGACCTGAAATAGCGCCTCTACGGTGGCGGGCCGTGCCGGGCCTTGGTTGTCACGGTAACAACAATAAACACACAGAGCGCACTGACAGCGGCGTACCGGACCTTCATCGCCACAGTTGCAATAATAAACGCTCATGTCTTGGTTTGAGGTCAAAATAAGAATGTCCTCAACATTAGGTGACCTTTGTTGTCATGGTTACAATAATAGCAGCGTGGTTAAGGTTGTCAAACGGTCATGGATAATAGAAAACAACATAAACTGCTGGTTTCACATGGGAATCCTGTGTTTTGTCGACCCTCCTCCTCCTGACATGGACTCTTCTCCCTTCGCTTCCGCCATCATCACTACGACCACTAGACGTCGCCTAGCAACAAAACGTAAGGATGGCTCATTATAACCTGCTGCACAGACGACCTGTGGGCTCGTTGTTTACGGTCTCGGTGAAGCAGTTGGCCGCACTGTCCTCTCATGTCATGTAATGGATGGACGCTTGGACAACTGTTTTGGGCGTAAATATCAGAATACAGGCAGCTGGTAGCTGTTAGCCGTTAGCTGGTAGCTGTTAGCCGTTAGCTGGTAGCTGTTAGCCGTTAGCTGTTAGCCGTTAGCTGTTAGCCGTTAGCTGTGTGTCACTGTGGTTCACCCTCAAGACAAACTGCTGGCTATCAACAACCGCGTCTTTATACCCATAAGTCCTTGCATTACTGGTGTGTGATTGAGATTACGCTCTCACTCTGGACACCTTGGTCGTCTTTAAAGAGGACTACGAGCTGCATTCGAACGCCTCAGGTGCGGTTTTCCACGGCCACCCACGCTTCAGTGAAAATTGCTTTCACTTGGCCCAAATAAGAAGATCGTAACACCCCCGGAGCACAACAAAAAAACAAGCTGTGCATCACACTAAAACTCTCTCCATGTTATCTGCCTGCCAAAGCTTTCTCACTTGTTTTATCTAGGAATACACTCTGGGAATCACTCCAGCTTGTGTTTTTGATTACTTTTAAGCCAAGATAGCTGAGAGCAGTACAGGGTCTGAGGCCCCATCCCGTGACCCCTCAAATCACTTTAATGCCCCACCTCTGACCTCCGACCTCTCGGTCTCGACCTGCACCCCGAAGTTCCCTGAAACGGCGCAGACGAGATTAAAGGGGATTCCCTCCATCAGCGACCTTCTGTTTCTGTTTTGTTGCTATTCTGAGGATAATCTCTGTTCATATTTCACCGTCTCCCCTTCGCAGTGACAGCCTCTAAAGTCCAGATAATGCAGCAGAGGAGGGCAGCGTCGTAAAATGGACTATTTGGCACAAAATCTGTCAATTCCTCTGAGGGTTTTATTCTCATTGTGCGTCCCGGGGAGCATCAGCGGGGTGAAACGCTGCCCACCCAAGGAGGCCCTTCTTGTGGGGAGAAGCCAGCAGCGTTGTCTCCTCTGTGGATCTCCAAGCTGTCCCCCATGTAAACAGCCTCCCTGCAGTGGGAGGAGGCGGACGCAGCAAACTGTATTACTCCAGCTGACAAAGCCATTCACTTCTGAAGAATGCAAATTTAGATTGCGAACGCTCCCTTTGCTTTATCACACTGGACAAACAGTGTTGAGTTATTGGGAGGATTATGAATAACGTTTTTTTTTTCTGCAGTGGAAAAAGGGAGATGTGGCCAAGATGGAGTCATCAGAGGTCCCTAAAATAGAGTGCAGTCTGAGAATGAAGCAGAGAAAGGTGAAGCGTTCTGGCTGCTGTGCTTCGGCTAAACCGCTTCTGCTTCATCACCCTTCCCAAAAAAACCTGATTCACTTCACTGGAATCCTCCCTCTGCTTTTCTGTGGATGAAGCCTGTTGGGGTTTTCAGAGATGCTTCATCTTTGTAAGTCGTGAAGCATTATTGTTTTCTTTTAATAAATGGTCTTTTGTGTGGTGTTTAATGTAAATGTTTTTGTTGAGGCGTGCTGCGTGGTGTGTGTGTGTTTACTTTGGCAGTAGCGGCCAGCGTATCCTCTTTTGTTTACGGGTCTCGTTGGCTTTTATCTTCTCACTCAGAGCGTCTAATACGAGTCAACAAGACGTCTCTGCAGAGCACGTGCACGCGGTGACCCTGCGTGCACACACACACACACACACACACCAGACACACACACACACACACAGACATGCACATGCAGTCTCGGTGTGTTTATTGTTCACTAGTGATAAATGAACATGTGTATTGGAGATGTTAGTAGAAATACTGAGGGATGTGCTGTTGCATTTCTTCTGCTCAAATCTCCACAGACGGTTTAGCATGGTTCCCATGACAAGGTCGCACCAGTGTGGTGGGCGGCGTCTGCCAGCCCCTTTATTTTATTTTAGACCAGAGGCTCATGGGAAAGCTATTTCGAGACCTTTTCCTGTTGGCCTCAGAAAACAGTGCCAGTGGTTTGTTAACAGGTGCAATGTGACCAGAAGGTTTTAAAAATAGCTTTGTTTTTACTCCACAGCCGAATGTATGCTTTTGTTTGGTTGGTTTTCATTTGTGCATGTAGGAGAGGGGTCAGGGGTCATGTGGTTTTCTCTATGGCTGCATTAATCTCATTTTATGTAGGGACGGAGTCTGGGACCCAGAACGGGAACTCGTGCGTTTCACTGTTTGTGAGGAGACTTTGTCATTTCACATCTTCTCTTCCTGTTTCACCAGCGTTACAGAGCAGCAGCTAATAAAACACCTTTATACAAGGTCTTCACCGCTACATCATGAATGTAGAAAACAGTCATTGACTAATGCTTCAGAGACAGTTATAAGGCCTTCATAAGAACAAGCTTTGGGTTGCCAGGTTGTAAAATATCCCCCTGGCTGATATTTAAAAGACACGTGTTGACTGGAGGATAAACAGCTGCTGAGTTCATCAGTGCAACGTCTCCACTGGATCATTTGACTTCTCACCTTCTGACAGAACAGGTTCATTAACAGCTGTTTAACATTTACAGCTGCGGACTGATTATTACAAAACCTCTTTATCATAGACGTAAGACATAACTGCACAGCTCTGCACATGATGGTGAACACTGGTGTATTTATTAATGAATTTATAACATTAAAAGCTAATTAGATAGACACCAGGGAGAACCTGGCAACCCAGAGGTCGTTTACTCATGGTGTAGTAGTACATGATTTATTGACAATTAATACAAGTATTTATAAAGTGATGTAGTCATGAATCTTCTCCGTATGGTTTACTAAACAGTGTCTTCTTTATTCTCTTTTTCTATGTTGTTTAACTGAATATTTAACATTTAACATTTATTATTAGAAGGATAAACCCCCTTGAGAATACAATTAACTAAGCACTCACACATACAGAGACGACCCCTCCCTCACCCACTGATGCCTCCTCATTTCATTTTTAAGAAAATAAATAAATAAATAAATATACACATACCAATAAAAGACATAAGTATGTATATGTCAATGAAACTAAAGTGATTCCAGCGATGCAGCACAAACACACACACACACACACACACACACACACACACACACAATCTGTTTGCAGCCTGATTACTCGTAACCTTTTGTGTGAGGAAGAGAGGGAGAAGAACGGAGAGTGAGGCGGAGGGAGCAACAACATTCATGGAGGAGCTGTAAAATATTCAGCCTCTCTTTCCTCAGCTGCTTCACTTTCATTAAGGAATGAAAATATGCAGCAGTTATGTAATTTCCTTTGTTTAATTCCTATTTATAAGTAGCTGTAGCAAATCACAATCTAATTTACAGAACATTTACGTCGTGTTAAATTTCCTTATATTCAGTTTTTACATTTAAACTTTTGTAAAAACAAAAAAAGGACTTTAAATACAGAGTTTTGTTGTTGGTTGAGTTTGAGTGAGTCCGATGAAAAGTTCAGACCGACTGTGAAGGGCTCGGAGAAATATGAATTAGTGTAAAAAACAAACAAACAAAGTGTAATCCATGTATTTATTAAAAAAACAAAGAGTAAACAGGGTCAAATAAAAGTTTGTGGAGCAGGTGCACATACATCACAGAGTAGTTCACACCTTTGTTGAGCCATTAAATAACGCAGTGTCTCATTTCTGAGATCAGTGTGTGAAAAAGAAAGAAAAGTAGTTTTTGTAACAGAATTATCAAAAATCAAAATATATATTTATATATTATTATATTGTTTATCCCTTTAAACATCTTCTGACCCTGCAGGTTTATCTTGAGATCCTCTGGGTGATGGAGTCATGTGTGTGTGTGTGTGTGTGTGTGTGTGTGTGTGTGTGTGTGTGTAGGTGTGTGTGTGTGTGAGGTACGTGTGTGTGTGAGATACGTGTGTGCGTGTGAGGTGTGTGTGTGTGTGTGAGGTACGTGTGTGCGCGTGTGAGATGTGTGTGTGTGCGCGTGTGAGATGTGTGTGTGTGCGCGTGTGAGATGTGTGTGTGTGTGTGTGAGATGTGTGTGTGTGTGTGTGAGGTGTGTGTGTGTGAGCGTGTGTGTGAGGTTTGTGTGTGTGTGCGCGTGTGTGTAAGTGTGTGTGTGTGAGGTCTGTGCGTGAATGCGTGTGAGAGGTATGTATGTATGTGTGTGCGTGTGTGTGTGAGATGTGTGCGTGTGTGTGTGTGTGTGTGTTTGTGAGGTCTGTGTGCCTGCGTGTGTGTGTGTCCGTTTGTGCGTGTGTGAGGTCTGTGTGTGTGCGTGTGTGAGGTCTGTGTGCGTGCGTGTGTGTGTGAGAGGTCTGTATGCGTGTGTGTGTGTGTGAGTGTGTGTGTGAGAGGTATGTATGCGTGTGTGTGAGTGTGTGTGTGAGAGGTATGCGTGCGTGCGTGCGTGCGTGCGTGTGTGTGTGTGTGTGCGTGTGTGTGTGCCACTGAGGGAGGGAATGAGTGAGAGATTGAAAGTCGTGTCTTTGGGAGCAGGACGACCCATGTGACTCTTCCTGCCCCTCTTTGTGTTTCCCACACAGTCTGACATGACTGGAGCTAAATCCACAGCATCACATTCACTAGGGCCTCTGTCTGCAAACTTCCCCCTACTTATGATTCATAGCTCAGTGAAGGGCACCATGTTTGCTTACGGTGCTGCCAGCTGCACATGGCAGCACCGAGCCGTGTGTATTTTTTTATTTCTTATACAAGATTCTCAAAATACCTCCGTCACTCCTTCCTCCGACTCAAACTCACGTACGCCGACGAGACGCTGCTGATCTTTGTTTTCACGTTTCATTTTCTGTACGTCCTGTGTATTTTAGAGTCTTTCCGTCTTTTAGCTCGTCGTAACGTTCGTGTTTACTGCGCTGATGTTCTGTACATGCCGTCTGCAGCCTGTGCTCCCGTAAGTGAGGGACTGTGGGAATTATCAGATAACGCGGTCTCTTATTATGAAAAAGTACCTAATCTGGATGCTGTTTCCATAGGAACAGGTGTAGTTGGCGTGCATGTTCAGTTTGTGTACAGCGCAGCCCTTTCTGCACAGAAATAGAGGATGCAATTATGTATTAAATCAAGCCTGTTTGTTTTTAGTAATCAGATGGAGCTAAGTTTTACTCGTTGCCCAGCGGGAGTTCACCGCTCTGCTGCGCCTCAAGCACAATACGAGTGGTTACATCCAGTCATTCAGTTCGGCCCTTTGACACAGCTGACGGTCATTTTTGTGAAACATTTTCCATCAGTTCACCAGAATCTGAGTCACGTTGTTATTTGTTTGTGCTGTTGTCCAGTACGCGCTCTATGACCTGGATCTGTGTGAGCGTTAACTCTGAAGTTAAAGTTTTGCCTTTCGTTGACCTCTGCCTGAGACAGAGTCGTCCTCCCTGAGCACGGGTACCGCGGCGCGGGGTGCATGTCGTCGCCGTTGTCATGCCAAGACGACATGGCACTTTGGCAGCGTCTCCTTCCCTCCGGTCCTCCGCTCCCCCAGGACCTCCCGAGAACACGGACCCCGCTTGTTTCCCATCTGCTGGGCTACAAACAGAACCAAACAAAAAAATGCTGCGCAGTGCTGCCAAAAGGCCCATCACCGAACGTCACTCCTACGACGGCCGCTGCTACTACAGCTGTGTGTCCATCAGGCCCGTAGTCACTGTCCCAGAATGTACAGGGGCTTTCCCCGCGGTCTGGACCAGCTATTTCCATCCTCCGCCTTCAACCCCCACACCAGCAGCCCCTGGGAACCCCTCATTTTGGCATCAACCCAGAAGAATTTTGTTTAGCTCTTTCGTTTTTTTTTTTGTTTTTTTTTTTATTAAATCCTTACTGGCCGTCAAATAATCTTAAACAAGATGATTTCGGATGAGCCCGAGACCTCGAGAGCCAAGTAAACAGACAGTGTGAAAGTTCGCGTGGAGCCGCCGGACTTCATGTTGGATTTAGATGGCTGATACTCGCAGAAGTGATTTGTTGGTCCCCGGCCTCTCGGCCCTCGTGACACGATCGCCGTCTGATGAGTTAGAAACACGGGATTTCCCATACATTCATCTGAGTGTGTCAGCAGCAGATCTGATAAGGGAATAGTAATGTCCCTTATCAACTGTAGAGTGTCTCAATGCTTTTTCCTTCTCTTTAGATTTGTGTGAACTGGCTCAGTAATCTATGATATATGCAGTCTCTCTCTTGTAATCATATTAGTAGAATAACAGAACCGACTCTGGACTGGAACGAGGTGTCGGGAGTTTTCTGTCTCTTGGCTTCAGCTGGATGTTTCAGTCGAACGGCACCACGACGTCACATTATGACATTTATCAAAATTAAAATCGCTCCGGGGAGAATTATTGCCATTCAACAATTTGTAGCACAAATCATAGTATTATGTCATTATGCTTCGCAAATCAGTGAATCAGTGCCTGACCACAGGCCAGACCACAACGGCTGCTTCCAGCTGACCCCTCTGGGACTCACATATACACCCCCTCCCCCCCCCACACACACACACACACACACACACACACACACACAGAGGACGGGAAAAGCAGTGGACTAAGTGTCACAGCGGGGGGATTGAGTGCAGCAGAAGAAGAAGAAATGAGAAGTGAAGTGAGAGTGAAGGCCAAGGCGACGACCAGGAGACAGAGCCAGAGGGTCAGATGGAGACAGAAGAAGAAAATCCAGCAGCAGGAAGTTGAGGAGGAGAGCCAGCAGAGCTGAGCGGAGGAACACAACGTGTCTCTCCCGCCCCCCCAGGGGGTCTGGGGATGGGACAGGGATGTGGGATACTGTGTTCCCAGCCCAGGACCCGGGCAGGAAACCTCCCCTGCATTTCTTGGAGGTCCTGGCTGCTCAGTTTGTCCGGCCTCAGCCCACCTCTGCAGACCCGAGACCTACAGACCACAGCATGCCTAGTCTTTATCGTGGGGGGGTGTGTGAGAGTGTGTGTGTGTGTGTGTGTGGGGGGGGTGACCTTGACTTATGTGTTCCCGTCCGGGGCTGAAACATGAAGCCAACACTGAAGTGATTAAAACCTGCAGTTCCTCTAACGACCACTAGAGTCTGGCTCCAACAGTGAGTCAGTCCCCATAGACTCCCATGTTAAAATGTCCGACTTTACAGCAGAAATAAACATGTTTACAGCCTGGTACAAAAACAGTTTTGGTCTCTAGAGCTAATTTCCTCCTTCATGACACCTGTTTATATAACTCACCTGTTTATACAACTCACCTGTTTATATAACTCACCTGTTTATATAACTCACCTGTTTATATAACTCACCTGTTTACATTTTATTAAGGACTACCGTTATGGAGAATAGAGGGCGTGGCCTCTTTGAGTGACAGGTGGGCGAGCGTATGATTGCCCCACACAAAGTCTCAGCTCCACACACGCCCCTCCTCTTTGTCCATTTTTGGATTAGCCGGGAGTTAGGGGCGGAGTCAGACGCTGCCAAGATGGCGACGGTGGAGCAGCTCACTCTGAGCTTCAGAAACTTGAGGGTCTTTATCTTTATTCACAGTCTGTGGTTTTTACTCCAGAACTGAAACTGATGAGGTTTTGAGGAGGGGAGAGAAAAGGTAAAGCTTTCTGTTCTTGGTTGGCAAGTTGAAGTTTAGTGGTGATGAGGTTGAAGTCATGTGACCGTGGTGTAGCTGGTTTATAGACTAACATTAGTTTTCCCTTTCCTTCATCATCACTCTTCTGACACTTTCTTTATCTGTGATGTATTTACACAGAAACATGACGGAGTCAGTCTGTTACACCTGCATGAAAGCTAGCTCAGCTACGTTTTCATAGCGTAGCCTGTTAGCTTAGCTTGCCCTCTGCCTGCACTGCACGTTCTCCTCTGAATGGATGTTTCCAATGAGGCTTTCCTTTTCTCGACACGAGTCAGTAGATTAAATCATTCAACAGCGGTTACATAACCTTCCAAACAAGCCGCAACTTTACGGAGTGCGTGCAGGTGTGTAGCCCTACACCTCTGACCATCATATATATGAGAAATATATACCATCATATCCTATATGACCTATTACCATCGTTTTTGAGTCAAGAATCGAAATCGAATCGTGAGAGTTTATAACTTTAAACTACTTGGATAACGTTGGGGAGGAAATGTTGACCGTTCACCCTGACCTCCTCCTCACAAAGAGTCTAATACACGTTTAGACCTTTGCACAAATGACTGCTGCTGTTGTTTTCCTCGAGAGGACAGTCTCAGTTTTCTTTACGGTGAAACAATAAAGATGGAAAAATCTCAGGAGAGAAAACAGAGCGATGTGAGTCGCAGGGACGTGCCGGAGAGAGAGGTCAGGCAAGGTAGAATAAGCAGCAGAGCGAAGGGGGGAGGTGATGAGAACGACCCAAAGGGTGCGAGCTCGTAGAGTTTGAGGCCGTCGTGAGGACAAAGCCGTGAGGAAAATACAAGGTGTTGGGGGCCGACACCGGTCCAGGACTGAAGGACTCGGAGGAGAGGTCCGGCTGAAAGAGGCCGGGAATCCTTGAGGGCAAACGAGGGATTAAAGTGGACAGCTCTGGACGGGGCTGCGGAGCGTGTGCGCCGTAATTGAATTTCACGCTCGCTGCCCTCTTCTGAAGTCGTGTAGCAAAGCGATCATTTGAAAAGAAAGCTATTAGTCAAGCCCTCTGCTAAGCTGAGAGCTGTGCCATAGGAAATCTGGGATTACCCAGGCAGCAGGCTCCGGTGTGCTCCGTCAAAACACAAGTGTCACGACGAAGCCGCAGGAATGGAGGGACAGCAGCGGTGCATTGTGGGCCGGTGATAAACACACATCACTGAGCCTGTGTATGTTTGAGCTGATGCTCAGGGTTCAGACATCTTAAACTGTGTTTTTGCTTTGCCTGCTGTGTTTACACACACACAGTCAGAGAGCCAGCGTGTTTTCCCTCCGCTGTCGGAGCGAACACCGTCACCTTCGCTTCTAGTCGCTTTCTGTCCAATGTAGAAATGTAGAAATGAATCTGGCGTCACCACAGACAATCTGCAGGTCTTGTGTGTTTAAAAAAGTTTAAATATATTTATTTGTGTCTCCTGGGTTTACACACCTTCAAACTAAAAGTGGGATTGTTTGGACAGGAAGCTGTTGCACCTTGCTTTGTGGACTTTCAGTTTCAAATTTCAAATCTGTCTCCTGTGCTCGGTCTTTTTATTGCACCGGTTCTCATCTTATATCTTTATTTTCAAAGTGACTCACACAATTAGGGTTTTATGAGACGGCTTCATCAAAATAAGCTCTGGTTGTAATTTCCTTTCTGCAGTAGTGAGTAAGAAAACTTTACTTTTTTTGAGCTGACTGGATAAACACAGATCAGCCACAACTTTAAAAGTTTCCTGCTTAAAGCTCTATCCAGTCCAAAGGTCTGTGTCCATGTGTAGTGTGATTATAGATCAGCTCTAGCTTCTATATTAATACTGTGAAAGTATCAAAGCCTCAGTCCACAGAGAAATGCACACAGCCTGTATTCAGAAACTGAGCCTTAAAACCAGCCGTCAGGACTTCTGGAACTTTGTGATGTCACAACAAAGCAGTCACCAAGCCCCGCCCACCTGGACCCACTGTCCAACACTTTTATTTCCCCACACGATATCTCACCAACGCCTGGACGAGACTTCAGATTTTCCACAATCATTCATTAGGACTCAAGGATGACCTGATTAGACTTTGGTGGTCAAAGGTCAAAGTTCAAGGTCACTGTGACCTCACAAAACACGTTTTAGGCCATAACTCACAAATTAATTCACCAAGTATGATACAATTCAACTCAAATGTCTATGAGGATAAAAATGAAGTGATGACATTTTATATCCAAAAGGTCAAAGGTCAACTTCTCTGTGACATCATAATGTTCTGCAGGACTTTGACGTGTTTTCGGCTCATTTCAGCCCTGACTGACCCCTCGCCACTTGCATTTTCCGCTGAGTTTTGCCAAGCTACAGCAGTAGTGGCTACAATCCGTAACCTGTGGTTGGCCGGGCCGTGCGTCACTCACAAAACGGTCAGCCAATCAGAAGAGAGGCTCAGAGACCGACACAAAACCACCTGTTATTGCTAGAGCTCCAGAAGGATGAGATGTAGGAAATGTAGAGACGTGGTTGGTTTTTGGTTCTTGAAACCACAAATTTATCTTTTTATAACATCAGAACTAAAAATAAAACACAGGAAAGTGTAAACTATGGGACCTTTAATGTTGTGGCTAATCTGTGTATATGTGGCAGTACTACAGTATATCACTGTATCACAAGACATTTACAGCCACCTGCAACAACATGTGTCCGCTCACATGCTCCAGGTGCAGAAGAAGAAATAATGATGGTGGGATTTCATTTTTTTTTACTTCACTCAATAATCATGAATTAATCATTTTCCAGTCATTATGTTTTGTATAAATGTGATAATTTTGTGTATCTGGATTTGTTTTTGTAATTCTTTACTAAAACAATATTTTTATTGTTTTAGAAAACCCAGAAAAATGTTGATTGACAGTTCTGGGAACGGAGACCAGGATGGAGCAATTATTCAGCTATTTACACATGTTGAGATTCTTTTATCAGGCGACATGTTTGATTTTCTTTCTCCTGATCTGTGAAGTGAGACAGAGCTACAGTATGCTTTAACTAAATACTGACTGGCATGTGCACTGAATCAAGCCTCACTGTTATGGTTACACATTTATTTTGGGCTAAGAAAAAAAAGGTCTGATGAAGCGGAGCCGTGCTGTTTGTTTGGTGATGCAGAATCAGAGAAAATAAACACGGCAACAGCACATTCATCAAACACACAACTGTTGCTTTTCACTTCCATTGTCCCAGAACCTGCAGCGGCACAGATTACACTGTTCCATGGCGGCCGAGATATTGTTATATGTCATTATAATATTTGGCATTTTTTTCATCAGCTGTGAAGCTGCAGTTCAGCAGAGGATGAAGTTATTTTATATGTTTAAAGTTCGTAGAATTTTTTACTTTCATTTATTTTAACATACTCAAAGTTTGGATCTTTAATTCTCCTGCACAAACTTTTTTATTTCTAATTCTAAAATAATTATGTTTTTGTATTTTATGTTCAAGTTGTGTTTTTATGATTTGATTATTGTATTTTAAGCATCAAGTGATTCTGCCAACAATTTCAATATTTTTATATTATTTCAGTGTTTTCAATATTCAATATGATAAATCATAATTCTAAGTCTTTATATCTGATTTCTGCCACAGAACATGAGTTGATATGTTTTTACACTGTAGGTCCTGCTCCCCGGTGCTGACCCGGCTGTGACGTTGTGATATTAGTATCTACGAGTCCGACTGTAGCTCACAAACTGTTTGATTGGAGCTGAATCTATTTAGAAAGTGACCGTTCAAAAATGTAGAAATTAAACTGTTTTTTACGCTAAAGTCAACAAACGGTTTGTCAGCGGCTTGGACGGCGAGCTGAACGTGTTTCGGGAGAGCGGGAGACGGATCAGCACTTGAGGAGTAAAGAGCTTTCTGCTGAAGTATAAGATTATATGTATATATACACAGACGGCGTTTTGTCTGTTTGTGTGGAGCTCGACGAAGACGGATGAGTTCACCTTCAAACGCTCCGTCCTCAGCTCTCACACCTTACGGTGGTTGGAACGTGTTGTAGACTGATTCTGACGTCTCTCTGTTTAAATTTCTGATTTCACATCGAGACCAATAGTGTTTTTTGTTTTTTCTCTCGCTCTCTCTCTCTCTCTGGCCGGCGCTGGAGGAATCTCAACACTGGACTGTTATACACAACATTCCTACACATGAAACTGTGTGCACGTTGCTCTTTATAATTTTGGCTGCAGACTGGGACAGCAGAGCCAGACACTGGAGCTTTACTTAAACTAACGTAGTTGTTGAAATGCTTTTATTTTTCACTTGAAAATATTTTTGCAGCATTAAATAGAAAACTCAGAAAGCTAAACACACTTGCGTGGTTCAGGAGTGCGGCAGTGTTTGCAGTGTTGCAGTAAATTCAGCACAGTGCTCGTGGACTGTGCTGATGGGAGACTCTCAGGACAGTTTCAGAGTGGTGTGGACGTGTGACGGCTCTCCCGACGCTTTCTGACAGGGCTCCTACAGCTGAGCGAGAACCTGCAGCTCACACTCGTTTGCTAATTAGCAGCCAATTAGAAAGCTGAGGTTTCAGCGTGACACCCCAGTGTTTGTTTCCTGCTGGGGAGTGTGCAGCACCGATATGACCCCGCACCAGTATCCATGGTTATGCTGTGGATCGCTGCTCACTGGCCCTGTAAACACAGAGGGGCCTTCACATGACACACACACACACACACACACACACACACACACACACACACACACAGGCTTAATATGCCCAGTGGCTTCAAACAGGATAAATCCAACAGGAAAGCTTAGATTTAAGACGGGTGTTATGTGATTTTTCCAGGCAATATTAATTTGTCTATTTTCTTGTGTCATATTTGTAAGTAAATCAGATTATAATATAATAACCTTTAGTTTTTAAACTTCTGAACCTCAACAGGAGTTGTAGTTTACAGCAGTGGTATTAAACAGGCGGAGGAATTCTTCAGGAGCACCGGTCACATTAAGATCATTACTGACATTCCTCTGGAGCAACTGTTGTTGGGGGATGAATCAATGAGCGTCTGCAGGGGATAAACAGAGCTCTGCTGTTTAATAAACCGAACTAATGCACCTTTTCTATCTGTATCACTCATCTTTATTGATTTTGAACATTGAACATCACTTTTCCAGAGTGGGTTGGATGTATCTTCCTCCGTCCCTCCCAACCCTGAACACACCATGGTTAACAAATGATATAATAAATAAATTACTTAAACATAGAAACATACATCAACGCGTTTCTATGCATATTTACATACGTGTAAATCAAAAGAGAGAAAGTAGAAACTAACGAGATACTAACAACTGGAGGTCGTATCCCTCCGCCACTCAGACTAGTTTCAGGTTACGTCCCTGTTTATCCTGTGTCCGGAGTAACGGCTAAAAAGTGTTTTGTGAGGTCACACTTACCTCGACCTATGACCTTTGACCACCAAAATCTAATCAGTTCATCCTTGAGTCCAGATGAACGTTTCTGTCACGGTGTGACTGAGACAGCGGAGGAGAAAGGCGGGAACGGTTTCCACAGCACAGACTGTATGTACAAACCGACGTCAACTGTAAAATGAAGCTAATACAGGAAGTGCCTTAAACCTGCATTCTATCTACTGACCATCAGGGGGCGACTCCACCGGCTGCATAAAGAAGTCGATGGGAAAACGACCCGACTTCTCACTTTATCTATTATTAACATTTTCCTCGTGTGTTTTCGGTCTCGGTTTGAAGTTTTCTTCAAAACAACATCTTTTCAAATTATGGTCGTGTGATTGACAGACAGGGTGATCAATCCAGACAGAGGCCAGAGCGAAGTGTCGGACCTCGTCATTGTGTTTTCAGCGGCCGTCCTCTTTCTAATCACAGTGTCTTACCTGGTGAAGCACTCACCTGTCCCACTGTTCACATCTCTGCGACTCTCCTCCATCAATCTTCATGGTTCTTCTCATTTTTACAACCATCTATTTATCAGCTACAAACATTTGTAACTGGCAAAAGTGTAAAACACGTCATAATTTATTCATGACTTACATGAGTCGTGTGATTGTGAATTTCTGTGCAGGACAAAAATACAACTATCTGACTCACTAAGTGAAAAGTAAGATATTTTAAGAAAGCATGAAAGATTTCAGGAAGTATTTTCATGCAAATCTCAATCCAGATAAAAGAAATCTTAAAATGACGTAATGTCAGAAGCGGTTTCTCATCAGCTGTTGGATTACAGTCACAGAAAGTGTTCGTCGCTTCAGACCAGTAACAGCCAACAGGACGATTTCCTCCTCACTCCCTGATTATCATCTCATCACAGCAGCTCTGCCTTCATCTGATCGCTCTCCTCCCGTCCTCTCCTCCCTCCCTTTCTTCTCCTCTCCCCCCTCGTCGTCTTCTTCTCCCTCGTCTCCCTCCCCTTCCGTCCCCCGGGCCAAACTCCTGCCACCTCAGGGGCTCAGCAGAGAGCTTATTTGGGTGCTGCCTCCCTGAGAGGGCCCATCCAGGCTGCGTCAGATTCCTCTGGCGCTGCCTCTGCTTGTCTTGGAAACACAACAGAAATCACAAAGGAAAAGAGCAAAGGAGATAAGATGTTACACGCGTCAGAGCCCGTCTTTTTTCCAAGTAGCGAGAGCTCATAAACATGCGTGACAGGGCGTCCGGGCCCTCCTTAGTTTTATTTTTTATGACTCTCTCTCACACATGAGATCAGGTCTTTCTTCACACCTTGGGCCCGGGATCACCTCGCCGTCTGTGGGCGTCCGTCCTCCTGCGGCGCGGTATCACCGCTCCACAGCTATCTGCAGCCTCTTGGCGAGATCGCTGCAGAGCAGCAGAGAGAAAGAAGCACATATTTTACAGTTTGCGAAGCTTTGAGTCTTGCCAATTAGACAAAACACAATCACCATATTAGTCCTCACGTATCTGCACTCATCACAAATAGATATTTTTCGAGGTCTGTGTCCAAAGTACAGCTATTTGTTATATCAGCAACATAGGAGTGAAACAGCAGACTTCGATTTAGATGACATCATCCCGCTGCACTTATCTGTATTAGATCTCTCTAAACACTCAGAGATGCAGAATTATTTCCTCTTGAGTAAATATAACAAAGTGATGCGGTCAAGGATTTGGATATGTGGAGGCATTCGCTAAATACTTAATAGCCAGCGACTCATACACCAACTCAAACAGCACGTCTCTGACAGAAGACGGCGTCTACGTTCACTGTGTTTAACTAGAGCTGTGAAAGTCCACAGGTTACGCTGATGTGGAGACTCGTGCTTCTGCTGTTTTAAGCCGATGTGACACCGATTAAACAGAACAGCATCTCGTGAGTCTCCTCTCGCCGCTCCGTGTCTGATGAGGCCGGCGCAGCCTCAGATCTCAGAGACACGGCAGACACGTCTATTCACAGCCTCCTGCAGGAAAAAACGGACATTTGGAAGAAAAAAAAAATCCACACATGGCCCCTGTCAAGCAGCTCGGTGGAAAAGCGTCGGGGCGAGGCGCCTCTGCAGCGTGTCACGCTCAAATGTTTGGGTGCAGGAATGTGCTTGTGTGTACCGCTGCTGCTCTGTGTGTCAGCTGCTGCGGCGATGATGGAAAGTCACGGTGGAATGAGACACTTTGTCATCAAATGCAGCGTCTCAGCGCGGGGGGGGTGGGGGGGTGGTGGGGGCAGAGATCCTCGTGAATAATCGTGATATAAATGAACGAAACACTGTCAAATTAATTTTCCTTTATCTTTATAATATCAGTGTGTACAAATGGGATCATGATGGAGATGTTTGGTGACACCAGATGGCCCCCCCCCACCACACACCACACACACACACACACACACACACACACACACACCTGTCAGAGCTGGAGGCTTCATCAGGTGGTTTTTTCTTTTTCTTTTTAAACTGACAAGTTGACATATTCTCCCACTTCAGGCAGCGATTGGCCGAGTGCAGAGGATGTGAACGTCTCTCTTGAGCTCTAATCGCTCTTTCTTTACACAAACACATCTGTCACTTACCGTGTGTATAAACAAGTGCAGCGGCGAGAGAGACCGTCCAACACTGTGTTATTCCCACAGATAACCTTAAAAACTTTTTGCCTCCAAAATGTGTCAAATTTCACCGTCACAAACGGCGCTGTGTTCTCGTACAGCCGGACCGCTCTGCAGCACCGTGTCAGCTGCCATTAGCTTGTTTCTTAAAACCACTCACAATCGTCTCGGGTGGCGCTGAGCCATTAAAATGGCTGATTCCCAACAAACAACAGCAGAGACGTGTGTGTCGACCGTGTGGTTGCACGTGATCCGGATCTTCATGTGAAACTCGCCGTTTTCAAGCGTGTTCCTGCGTTTCGGAGGTTGTTTGTTGTTGTTTTCCTGCAGCGAAGGCGATTTGAAAGTGAAAACGGCGACAGGAAGAGGAGGCAGACGGGGCTCGTGTGAATCTGCCAGTTTGTTAGAAAAGCGTCGCATGTGTAGGAGAATGTAGCTTCAATTGTAAAGTGCTTTGAGTGGCACAGAAGTGCAGTATATTTACAACGCTGCCTGGAGTAGGAGCCTGATGGCTAATACCTACAGCCCTCATCAGGCTAATGCTGCTGTAGCCACGTCTGTAGACGAGAGGTTAACTCTTCTCAGGTCACATCTTTATTGTTTGTCCATCAGATCTGAGAACTGATCAATGCTGCTGATGTTTGAGTAGAAATGAGAAGTCAGACACTGAAAGTGAAATTGATTAGAATCACTCCGGCTACTATAAAGTGCCAGTCTTGTTCTCAACCTCTCTGATGTCTGACTTTGTGACGATGTTCCCACGTCTCACTAATTATTTAGGTGTTTTTATACTACGGTGGAAAAATATAAAATGAAACTCACGGTGACGTACAGCGTGTTCTGCTGCTGCTGCTGCTGCGTAGAAAGTGGTGGAAGCTTTAAATCTAATTGTGTTTATGCAAACATATGAAAAGCTCAGTAAAGTTTACCCAACGACAGACGCATGTAGCTGCTGAGAGTCGAGCTAACGGACTATTTTAGTAGTTGATGCAATTCTGAACTTGCATACAATCACGGCCTGGCAGTCACGGAGCTGATAGTTAATCACTTAAGAGTGAAGCGACCTCTGAATGAACGTTTGGGGGAAATTCGATTGTGTTGGAGGGGACTTCAGAGCCGTGTAAGAGCAGTGAGGTAATGGCGGCGGAGCTCTGGAGGAATTGCCAGGTTTCATTCTGGAGCCCACGTTCAGGTCGGGTCTTAACATGGGGAGACCTAAGCAGGCGGCAAATGTGTTCGCTGCCACTCATAATTACTGTCACCCCACCACTGCCATTTCCTGGACCACTTCAGTTTGTTTTCTCAGCTAAATGCACTTCAGATGAGCGCTGTTACGTCAGCGTGCAGCGCCTCCAGGAATCTGCACGAGCTGCGCTTCATGTTGCGGCGGCGGCTGAAGGGAAGCAAAGAGGCCGGAGTGACGTCTCACGTCACGGCAGCTGAGTGGATCTCAAAAGATTGTCACGAAGATGGAGGGAGGGAAACCTCTTTTTTCTCCTCTAACACGTCGCCACGCTCTTATGTTACAGACTGCAGCTGACGTTAAGCAGATGTTTACATTATGTCTGGGATTTCAAGGTTTTTCATTTCTTTTCCATATTCAGACGTCGTGTATGAGCTGCACTCGTAAAGCTTCAGCCCCCGATCAATTCTCAGCAGGAGCAAATGGATTTTTGGGACAAATAGACTCGAATGTTGAGACTCTAGTGGTAAAAGTCGTCTGTGTTTATGTATGTATGTGTGTGTGTGTGTGTGTGTGTGTGTGTGTGTGTGTGTGTGTGAGTGTGTGTGTGCGTTACATAATCCAGGAGTGTGTGAGCAAGTAAGTGTATGCAAACAAAGATGGACTCATGAACACATGAAACTTAGATGTTTGAGACCTTGGTGTCGTCAGACCCCTGGCGCTGTCAGAGCCACCGAGGAGCGTTACCCAGAATCCTTTTGGACTCCGTAGAACCAAGTGTAATGTAAATATTGCTTCCGAGGAATGTGGTTTCCTAGAATTGAGATCATGGAGACGCGTTATTATTAGCAATACCTGCAGTGACTTAAAATAAGAGATCGATGATGTGCCATCTTCTCTTTCCACCGTTACTACGTGTCGTCACTCGCAGAGCGCGTCCAGCCTCCAAACACAAACAATCACATTTACTGCAGATGAAGTCAGGTACACAGAGCCGCGGCAACTGACTAACAAACAGCTGACGACCTGCTTTTATTTGTATATTACAGGATCGTTGTTACTGATGAAAAAAAACAACTTCTGAGTTTGAGGCAGGTTCTCTCTTTTTCTTTTCTCCCTGTTTTAGTGATTTGGATTGTTTTGCTCTGTTTGGTGTTTATGTATTAGGTATTTACTTTTTACTTTTTTACTTTTGTGTTTTATTTAATTTAGTTTTTCTCCTTGTTTCATGCTCATAATTTCCTTCACTTCACTGGTGTGAAGTTATTTCCATCATCTTTCATTATCATATTACTCATTATGACTCATCAAACTCATTGTTGTTGTTTACAACTGAGTCTCATAGAAGCTTTAACACAATAAAAAAGAATGTAGATTAAACAAACACTTAAAACATATATTAGTATTGTCTTTTTTAATATTGGCATCATCCAAAGAAGAAATGAAAGGCGTTATCTCGTAGTACATTAAGAGAAGGATGGAGCACCGTACCTGCTGCTGCTCACAGGTGTTTCCTGTCGGCTGTTTGACCCTCGACCTCTGGTGTAATCTCTGCAGAGTGTTTGGGATCATTGTCGTGTTGGAAACTTCCTCCTCCGCCGAGGCGTCTGTTCATTCAGTCTTTGGGCACAAACCCACGTTCATAGTTCAGGTGTAGTCCTTATGCTGTAGAGCTCACAGGTGATTCAATTCAATTCAATTCAATTCAAAAAACTTTATTTGTCTCCAGGAGGCGATTTAAAGGCGACATATTAAAAACACACAAAAAATAAGACACACCAACATCAGTGCAAAAAACTAAACAAACAAACAAACAAACAAACAACGCTGCAAAACAAACCTGTAATATTATAAAAGCAGCTGTATGAGAGATAATCTCAGTGCAGTAAGAATCTATGACACATAAGTAAAGTGTGTGTAGGTGTTTATCTGGTATATGAGGTATGTGAGCGTGGAAAAGTAAACTGACTGTTTGTACTTTGGGGCCAATAATTCAACTGTAGTCTGTCTAACCTGTTTGCTTTTAATTATGCATAAGATCAAACACCTTCACTTCAACTAATATTAAAATATTAAACTTATTATTTATCAAATCTCATGATTCCCAGTGGGAAACACTGGTTCCCATATTATCCTATAAACTGGAGAAACATCTCCCCTACACCTTCACACTGCCTCGTTTACATTATTACCTTTCTTTAGTTCCAGTTCTTTACATCAGTCAGAGTCTGATCATAACAGACTGTCATCAGGAATGTCACACCCACAGTGTTGTGGCACCTTCATGTGAAACTGCTGCAGAACAGCTGAGCGGCCGGTCGGCGGCCGGTCGGTCGCTCCTCTCTGCCGAGGAGACGACGTGACGGGGATGAAAGCCGAGGGTTTTTCTAACGGAGACCCGGTCGGAAACCGAGTCTTTCTTCTCCAACTTGGATTAAAACCGATTCTCCTCCCGGTGACACACGGCAGGACAGAGGCGAGGTAAACACACGGTAGCCTCTTAGCTTGCAGCCTGACAAACAAAGCCAGTATTAATTGTCAACACAGGTTTTCTGAGACGGGACACTGAAGGAAGCCGGGGAATGCATGGAAATGCATGAATGGAAAAGTGGCAGAGTGGATTCCAGGGAGGTCTGTGGCTGTTTTGCTGCTGATGGGTATGGTGCGTTAAAGCTTGTCACACAAAGCCCAGCAGAAGTACACTCTCTGTAAACTTTCCGGGAGCTTTTTAAACACAGAGAGTGCCAGCCTACCCGACCAGAGACGTAGCGGGAGGCACAGCCAAAATGTCACCGTCCGCACACACACAGTCCGCACACACTCGGGTGTGTGAGATTATACGGTTCCTTTATATTTATATTACCTTATGTATTTAGATTACATGGCTTCTTTGTGTTGAGCAAGTTAAACACACAGGCCATTATTCAAGATGCCAGCGGTGAGTCTGTTGAGCGGCGCAGGGGCTGCTGGGCCGAGCAGCTGTGATGTCACAGAGGTTATTGCAGGACAGGTACCGGCGGACTGAACAATCTGAACATCGCTCACTCACAGACGATCGGCAGTTCACAGCTGCCACTTCATTTAATGAACTTTTGATTTTGCCTTAATATACAAACCTTCAGCGTGCCGACGTTCGGCCTCTTTGTTCTACAGCACGACGTCACTTACATCGACGTGTTTGACCCAAAACACATATAAAACATTAAATGGGATTTTGGAAAATGAACATGCGCAATATAATAAATAAATAATAATAAATAAATAAATAAATAAATAAATAATGCAAATAAGAGACCAAATCAAACAGTTTGCTTAATTTTCTCTATAATAAATAATAATACATTTTCTCGGTAAATCTATAATGTCTTTGATCTGTAGATAAATGAATAATCAGACGCTGAGGACGAGTTCAGAGACAAACCTCAGAGCAACATCACTGTGGCTCCTGTAGCTCGAACACACGACACATACAGAAACACAGGACCGCCTTCCTGGAATTAACAGAGCAAGTTATTGTGTTTCAGGAGCAGCGTGATTTAATCTTCATACATCAAACAGCTGATACCAGCAGAATAAAACATAAACAAACACATAAACACGTCGATGAAACATCTGTAAACACCACAGCTGCAGCACATTTACACATAAACACACGAGACACAGAGCTCCAGTTTATATCGTATAAACTGCACAAACAAAATCAGTCGGTCAAACTTCTTCAGCTGCTCGTCGCTCCTCGCAGTGTCAATGTCACCGTGTTCGATTCCGGTTCGTCCTGTGACCGTCACCGTGGTTCTGCACGATCAACCACAGTCACAAAGGCCCGGTCTCTCAGGCGAGCGCAGCAGAATCTTGTCCTCCATCTGTGGGATCCGTTTTTTTTAAGGCGTGTCGCACCGTCTGCCGCGGCGTTTTGTTTTTCAGGTTCGCTGTCTGTGCCGTTCCTGTGAAGGTGACGTCACGGTAACGCCTCAAGGGACTTTCTTCAACTTGGGCACAAACATTCACTTGGACTCAAGGCGGGACTAATTTAGATTTCAGTGGTCAAAGGTCAAAGGTCAAAGTCACTGTGACCTCACAAAACATGTTTTCAACTCAAGAATTCATAAACTAATTTATGACACAATTTAACTCAAATGTCTAAAAGGATAAAAAAAAGAAGTGATGTCGTTTTATGTCCAAAAGGTCAAAGGTCAACTTCACTGTGACATCATAATGTTGCAGGCATCATTGAACACTGTACCTCAGGAAGGAGAGACTGCGACCATGTGACCTGGCTGCTTGGCGGAGGCGTACGAACATGTTGGAGTATAAACCGCTGACAACACGTCCGACTCCGTCAGGAACAGAACCCACCGAGGGAGAAGAGATGCTAACGCTAATGACAGAGCGCAAATGATTAGCAGTGGCGGCTAAAGCGGCTCCTTCAGTGTCAGGCTGCGTTAATGAACCAGTGTCGTGCACGTGAGGTAAAGACCCCACAGATCAGACCACCGCAGGAACTGTCCAGTGTATTTTATTGATGACGGGTTCCAGTCCTCTCGCGTCTCAGTAAATGGGTCCTCGGTGTTCCTGTGAGTTGGATCAGGATCGGTCCGGTTCAGAGGAGGTCACGGTCGCTGCTGATGGATTTAAATCAGACTGTCCTTTGCTTCTGTGTAAACATGTGCACGTTTGGCTGTGAATCCTCTCAGCACGAGTCGTGGATGAGACGCAGGATGAGGCCTCATGCACTCAGTCCGGACACTTGTATTTGGCGTATTTTCCCTCAGGTCGTCGTCCTCGGCGGCTCGGCCGGGAGCTGCGGCGCCTTCCTCTCGCAGCGTGGAGAGGAATCTGCTCCCGCTGCTGCGGCGACAGTTCCTCATCCACCACGTGCCACTGTCTTTGATGTATGTGACGAGCTCTGAGGGCCGGGCAGGATTGGAAGATGATGGATTCATAGAAAGCGTGTTTTTCATAACACTGTGGACACATCTGCTGAACTGTAAAATATTAATGGATCCTCTTCCCTGGAATGTCTTAATCTCTCTTGGCATGTGCGACCAGACAAGACATGACACAAGCCCCTGCTGCTGTTTCAGCCATTCCAGCTCATTTCTGTTGATTGTGCGCTAAAGTGGGTCTGGGACATCTTCCACCGTTTTCCACAGTGAAAAGTGTGGATGAAAACGCCCGTGGCTCGATTCCTGGCGTGATTGATGTGGATAAAGGCCGTCAAGCTAAACAGTTTGAAGGAGGGGAATACTAGAAGCCCAGCTGCATTGACGAGAGCAGAAACACGTCGGGCCGACTGCAGCTCCTCACTTACCCTCTCATACTAATCACTAAATTCACACACTTAATGCAGCCGTGTGACAGAAGTTTGGACGACGTGTCGGAGCCCAAATATGCAAAAGATCTTATAGGAAATAATAAACACAAATTATCATCTGGATCTAAAGAAATATACATTTCCAAGCTGAGACGCTGCAGATGCTGCTGTCTCTGCACAAATGTGTCTCCAGCCCCAAAACTCAACAGGAAGGACGTTTAACTGATGTCACATGGTTTAGTTCCTGTGTAATAAAGTTCACTTCAGTTGTTACTGTGAAAGGAACATTTCACAGTCGTCACTCAATCCGACACAGTGACAACGTGAAAACAGAAGTTTACACATTTGTGCAAATATATTAAAAAGTAAAAAAGTGCGATCTCACATTGACAGAAGTATTCAGACACTTTACTGTGACACTTCTGGTTCCTCTGGATCATCTCTGACATGTTTCTACCTGTGGTAAAGTCAGCTGATTGGACACACACCTGTCTACATCAGGTCTCACAGGTAACAACACAGCAGAAACCACGAGGAGGGAGGAGCTGCTGCAGAGCTCAGAGACATTTCTGCACAGCGGCCTCCATCATTCTGACGTGAAGAAGTCTGGAACAACCAGGACTCTCCTGCAGCTGGACCTGGACCGACACATCAGGGAGAGGAGACCCAGAACCTGACGGTCCCTCTGAGCTCCAGAGAAACTTCTGTGGAGAGACGTGAACGTGTCGGTCCACTGAGCCTGAGAGGATCCCGGTGTGTGACATCAGACCCGAGACGACCGGAGGCTGTAACAACTGCTGAAGCTGCTTCGACTGAGCGTCTGAATACTTCTGTCAATGTGATACTTCACTTTCTCCTTTTTGAAACACTTGCATCAGGGCCTCTCAATTAATCGAAATATTATCGAAATAGCAATATGGTATTGATTAAGGTAAAACGTGTCACAAAATTTAGTTTTATTTTATTTTATTTTAACAGGAAGTCCCACTGAGAAAAGATACAGCGACGTGTTGTTAGCGCTGTGGAGCTACAGAGACGATCATGTTCACGTCTGTTTGGTACAAGACCAACAAAAATCACATCATCATCCTGCTCAGATTTTTTTCTGTAAAAAATTAAATGTAGAAACAACAATTCTAACTGAAATCACAAACATCATATCTGCCAAAAATAATCTCACTATGATTTTTTTTTTTTGCAGCCTTAATTTGCATAAATGAATTGTGTTTCCACCTTGTCACTGCGGGGAAGTGAGTGACGCTCTGTGCTCCACCTGCACTTTATTATGACGGAACGTGTTGAATCACATGTTCTTTATCAGACAGTAAACAAACACTCGAACACACCCTCAACCCTAATTAGACTCTGCAATTAGAAACAATCAAAATAATATCAAATTAAATATTATATATTATATATATGATATATATATAGAGATTTTTTACAAGGAGTTTAATATGATAAAACAAGGTAAAGAAGGTCGTGTGCTGGAAGAAAGAAAGGAGGAGAAACAGCAGATACATGAATTATTAAAATGTGTGTTAATTTACAGATTGTGTATTATTATTAGAAATAGTGTTTCTACCTGTTTTTGAAAAATAAAGACAGATACATTTCCACATGAACAAACAAACACTGACCTCGTTTGTGTCACGTCAACAGATGAATTAAAACGGCGGAGTCGTTACGAGACGCCGCGTCACGGACGTCGAACAGTTTACCTGCTGATTTTCTTTCATGTCTCTCCGTCGCCACGTGCAGCAGAAACAGTAACTGCAGCTTTTTCCCTGTTTATTTGAAACATTTGACCTTTCAACTTTCTCCAGTGCTCCGTCTGCCATAAGTTACAGAGCTCTGTGTACGCATCAGCTGTCACCCGCTGCTTTTAGGGGCCTTCCAGACTAAACCACATCGGTCATAAAACAGGTAAAAAGTAAGAAAAATGCTGCGCTTGTTTAATGCAGTTTCAAATGAATACTCTTAATAATCCCGAGTTCTGTAATAAATCCAGACTGAGCCGAGGCCGGAGAGGTGCAGACGCTTCATCCTCATGTCTTATTGTTTTGTTTACATTCTTCAGGATTAGCGGAGCAGCGTTTTTGTTTTTCTCTTTTTACTTTTCTTTCCGTCGGTTTATTCTCTCTTCTCGTTCCTTTCGCTCGCTGCCTGCTTGGAGACGTGCGTTTGCACCGTCATACTTTATAAATCCCGTAAATGGGGGATGAAAAAAAGGCCACTGGGCTTTTCTGGATACTTCTTCAAAAGCTCGGCTCTGTGTTTACAGGTTGGGGAAGGGCTGGGCTCGGGGATGTGGAGCCTGCAGTCTTTTACAACGTTGTCTTGTCTGTCACTTGACAGTTGACTGC
>NW_019525236.1:311892-316877 GCF_002814215.2 Seriola lalandi dorsalis | reverse complement strand
CCCCCCCCCCCCCCCCCTCTCAGCAAACAGCCCTGTTATATTTTCCATTTGAAAAATCCCAGGGGTCACCAGTGCGTCTGACTGCTCGCTGAAGCCAGATGGGGGTTTTCCTATAAACAAGTGTACAGGCAGTATTTATACAGACTGTGGCACCTGACGCCATAACACTCATGACACTCTGTTTAGTGGCCAAAGTTGCCATAAGTCACTTTAGAGTATTAAGTAAATATTTTCATTATGGCCATGCCATTGTTTATTATAGAATGGCAAAAGCTCTAAATCTTGCCAAATCCTCTGTTAAAAAATCATTTAATAACAACTTGTCTAAAGTGAAGCGCCATGTACATAGAGCTGATTCCTCTTCAGTTTTCTATGTCTATTTACTTTCAAACAAATCCAGAGACACCACCTGTGTAAGATGATGAAGGCTGAGGTCGGGCCGGACGCGGCGCTGCGTTCACGGCAGGGTAGAAGCTGCGCTCTGCCGGCCTCATCGTCACCCGTCCACCCCGTCCACCCCGTCCACCCGGTCCTCCTGCCATCACCGGGACATTGTCTTACTTACACGGGTGTCGGACGTCTGTCCCACGTCGCTCTATTTCACTTCTGCTTCATTTTGACAAAACATTTTGTTCAAAGCCCAAAAAACTTTAATCTCATCAAACGTCACGGAACTATTTTCCCCAAACTTTGGGTCACATGATTCACGTAGACCGTCGTCCTGTGAGAGACGAGCCCACAGGTCGTCTGAGCAGCAGGTTGAAATGACCCATAATTATGTTTTTGTTGCTAGGCGACACCTAGTGGTCGTAGTGATGATGACAGAGTCCACGTCAGGAGGAAGTGGAGGGATGATGTTCGATTCCCTTTCTCTCTATATTGTAATCATGACGACAAGGACGTGTTAATGTTAAGGAAGAACGTATTTTAACCCAAATCATGATCATTTCCTGAACCTAACCGAGCTGTGCCCGCCTTTACCTCCTGTTGCCTAGCAACCTTGATGACTTTTTTTTTTTCCACAAAAACTTGAGGTTTTAAGTCTCTTGGTTTTAACAGTCGCTGTTGAACTGAGCTGAAACTCAACACTTACATTTAAAGGTGTAATCCTCAGACTCTCTGACGGCGTTGTCTGCTTTCATTAGCGGAACGCAATGAATCTTGGGATATGTTGGGCCACCTGTTGGATGCTTTGTTGTCCAGGAAAAGAAGGACGCATTTGAAGGAGCCTGCTGCTGGATTAAAGCGGCGTGACACGTGAGGATGCGCCGGACAGAACTGGACGCCGAGGTTATGGGAGAATACCGTGCGGCATGATGGCGGCGCGAGGAGGAGTTCGGTCTTGGAGAAAAGCCGTTAAGATAAAAGCATTCCAGTGAAGAGTGTCGCTCAGTTACACACATAAACAACAGCACCCGTATCATTAAAGGCACTTTAGCTAAACTGAGGAGAGCCGCGGTGCTCCCATCAAAATGTGCAAAACAAATGTTATTAAGATGGAATTATCATAATGAGCTCAGCTGGAGGATCCTCCACCCCCCCCCCCCCCACCCCCCCTCCATACTGATTGCTGCATAAATTCACAATCATCAGTTGGAAATCCTGGACTAACCCCAACATAAATATTACAGGCCATGAAAGCCTCCTGTAAATTTGGCCGGGCCTCAGCTCGGCTGGTGGTCGCTCACAGACCCTGCAGAGTGTGAGCGAAGCAGGAAAGAGACAGAAGAGAAGAAAACACACCAGATGTAACCACTCCGGAGAATAATCCAGCAGCAGCAGCAGCAGGAGACGATGAAGAGATCCAGCGAGAGGCTGAATGTGTGAATCTCTGGCTCCAGATGCAAAAAACCTACAAATAGAAAGCGCATTATAATTCACCATGAAGCGCTGCAATCTGTAACTGGAGCCCAGGATAAATAAAACAAATGCTCAGTTACAGTAAAGTTGCTCACGAATGCCATAAGAAATTGTGTAATGATATTGTTAGTGCACAAGTATACTATATTAGGAAGTGGAGGACTACCGACAGCCCACCTTTGGTGTTCATATAATTTAAAAGCAGGTCGCGCATATTTCCCCTCACTGTCACCGGACTGGAGGAGATGAGATAACCTCGGAGCTTTACGGCTCCGAACACACGTTTTCTTCTGTTTTACTCTGTAATTAAGCAGCAGCTGAACTTTCCTGCTGCTCCACGGACCGGAGCGCGTCGCGGCGCTTCGGAGCTGCTTTTCCGACACATTTCATTCCCTTTGTTTCATCAGCAGCTTCAGGAGGATCCGTCCTGCCCAGTTTGTTCATGGAAACATATTGTTTTGTTTATATCCTTATATTGTAGACGTACAGCCCACTTGCCTGTTGATAATACATATGTAAATATAAAAGATAGACGTGTATGTTTAGAATAAATAAGAAAAACATACAATGTCTAAGCATTTAGAATAAATATACAGAGTCCCTGTTTGTTGTTTCCTGTGCTCACAGCTGTCACTTCAAGTCCCGAGTCAGAAGAAGCTCATTTGTTTCTCAGATTTCTGAACGTGTATTTGAAATGGACGTGTGAATCTAGAGATGAGTGAATCACGTCTGTTCGGGTTTGTTCTGGATCAGTTTGAGTGAATAAAGGAAGCCGGTGATAAGAGACGTGAGGAGTTCAGGCCGCCGGGCAAGTTACAAAAGAAACATGATGATTTTTAACTTTGGTTCTAAATGTAAAAGTGAGAACGTCTCGCCACATTTTCATATTTCACTTCATCTCTGACACGGTGTCTTTGAATGTGACATCACACGAGCCAGTTCTGTGACCAATAACTTAAACACAGATGTGTATAAGAGACAGGGGCAGATAACAGCGGAGGAATCGATAAGTGCGACCTGCTATCAGCTGATCGGAGCGCCGCCACGTGTCTCTGCTCTTCTCGTGTTGACACGGAGACGCAGGTCGCCATTCGCCCCACGCCGCTCAGATAGCATCAGACCATAACCCGGCTCTTTTGAACGCAGCCTGGTTTTCCTCCTCCTCTTTTTTCATCCACACGTTTCCCTTCAAGCCGTTTGGTAAATGGGCTTTTTTTTTTTTATTTCCTTTTTTTTCTTTGGTGTCGTTAAAAAAAAAAAAAAAAGCAGATTGACTGATAACGTCTCACGGCGTGAGCTAATGTGAAACATCAAGTCGAACTTGGGCGTCATCCTCGTCCACTCTTGTTTTGGGCCGGCGTCCTGCTCCCGGTGGGGGTTGTCACTGCGGTATGAATCAGGAGTGGGTCCTATCTGTCTCTGGGTGGGCTGTAAAACAGGCCCATCAGTTAAGGCTTCATTAAAGAGGTTCCTCCTGATGCTGCACGGAGGAGTCCCAGTCTCCGCTCGCCTTTTAACACACGCTGATTTACTGTCACTGTTGTCTTGTTTCGGAGGTAAATGCACGGGTTTGTTATTGTTTGCCCCGTCTGATGTTTATGTGCAGTTACAGCACGCGAACCCCTCTCCGCCCCCTCGACCACGCCGCGTCTAATCTGTGTGTCAAGATACGGCCTGAGTGGACGCAGCGTCAGACTCGGATCCTGGAGACCTGCCAGGACCAACAGAACACGCCACGTGTGCGCGCTCGTTCAAAATTCATTCAAAGATAACTCTCAGGTGTTGACACCCTCCGGCGGCCATGTTGAGGAGGTTCAGGAACACATGGAGTTTAGATACGGTTTAATGGACACGAGTTCTCTACTGGTTTTGAAAAGGACGCTCTGAAACTTAGATTCAGGTTTTGGGTTTATCCAGGACTTACAAATGTGGGCAGATACCCAGGAAGCCTGCTGAGTCTGGGCCACCTTTGGCCCGCATATGGTTGCCAGATTTTGGTTTTCGTGGTGGACCGAGAATCACCTTGAGTGAGCAACACTCGGGCTACTTATCGGCCTGTGGAATCAGCTCCGTTTGGCAGGAGGAAGTGGAGTCCGGATCAGACCTGGACGAGGAAGCAGAAATCTATGGCTGAGGTTTATGGGCTGAGAAAATGGATTGACTTTAAAGGTTCTGCATCTGAAGCCACCTCGGTATAAAACACTGGATGTGCTGGCTCAGTGATTCCTATTAAAACTTGCAACTTACCCGACCACGGTGTCTGACCTCGTCGTGGCGTCACGGAGCATCTTCCCACAAACACGTTCAACGCGTGAGACAGACCGCGAGAACGTACACAGTGTGCTTTGGAAAGAAACAGTGAAACAGCGTTTGCTTGTTTGCCCCTTGAAGTATAAATAACTAAAGATTTGCAGAGGATTTTCGCCTGCTGTTTTAGCAAGCTGTCTGTCAGCAGTGAATAAAGCCACAGCCACACACACACACACACACACACACACACAGTGGTAAAGTTTCTTAACAACAACAGGTTTTCCTCGGACTTGAGTCCAATTGGAGGGAAACATAAAAGTCACTCCCAGTGTTTCTTCTTCTTCTGTTGTGGTCAGAAAAACAAAAGACAAATGACGTAATTATGTTTTATTAAAAAAGAAAATAACAGAAACATTAAAAACAACAATATATTTAGAGTTAACCACTAAACCAAGACAACAGAGATGATCAGAAATAAGCAAAGACAAGTGAAGCATGACGGTGCAGAAGTGAGATACAGGAAGTTTCCTTTATGAGACGAGTAACGATTAACTTCATGTGTTTTTTATAGTTTCTTAGTCTTTTGCATCATAATCATCAAAAGTTTTAAGTTTCAGCAACAGTTTTTCCGTTGATGTCCAAGAGGAACGTGTGTGAAGATGAGTTCATGTCCATTATCCAGCTAAAGAAAACTCCGCCCACTCACTGAAGGTGAACAGGTTTTCTGATTCCTGCAGATGAACGTCTTCTACAGGAGCCTCGTGCACAGCTGTGCTTCGTGCATGTGTGATGCAACTGAAAAGCCTTTGTAGATTTGATGTCTGGAGTCTGAACCGACCTAAAATACCCTCGGCATGTTTCTGTGTTCGAAATGC
>NW_019525236.1:307904-311872 GCF_002814215.2 Seriola lalandi dorsalis | reverse complement strand
GTCTGTCAGCAGTGAATAAAGCCACAGCCACACACACACACACACACACACACACACACACACACACACACAGTGGTAAAGTTTCTTAACAACAACAGGTTTTCCTCAGACTTGAGTCCAATTGGAGGGAAACATAAAAGTCACTCCCAGTGTTTCTTCTTCTTCTGTTGTGGTCAGAAAAACAAAAGACAAATGACGTAATTATGTTTTATTAAAAAAGAAAATAACAGAAACAGGGGCGTCGTGTGGCGTAGTGGTCTAAGCAGGCGCTCCATGTGTAGAGGCTACAGTCCTCGCTGCAGCTGGCCCCGGTTCGAGTCCCGCATCGGACGGCCTTTACTGCATGTCATTCCCCCTCTCTGCCTCCCCATTTCCTGTCTCTCTACTATCCTGTCCAATAAAGGCATAAAAAGCCTAAAAAAATATACTTAAAAAAAAAGAAAATAACAGAAACATTAAAAACAACAATATATTTAGAGTTAACCACTAAACCAAGACAACAGAGATGATCAGAAATAAGCAAAGACAAGTGAAGCATGATGGTGCAGAAGTGAGATACAGGAAGTTTCCTTTATGAGACGAGTAACTTCATGTGTTTTTTATAGTTTCTTAGTCTTTTGCATCATAATCATCAAAAGTTTTAAGTTTCAGTAACAGTTTTTCCGTTGATGTCTGAGAGGAACGTGTGTGAAGATGAGTTCATGTCCATTATCCAGCTAAAGAAAACTCCGCCCACTCACTGAAGGTGAACAGGTTTTCTGATTCCTGCAGATGAACGTCTTCTACAGGAGCCTCGTGCACAGCTGTGCTTCGTGCATGTGTGATGCAACTGAAAGGCCTTTGTAGATTTGATGTCTGGAGTCTGAACCGACCTAAAATACCCTCGGCATGTTTCTGTGTTCGAAATGCTTCAGTGTAAATTTTGCTGTTCGATGTCAAAATCCGACTTTTCATTATTGTAAAGTTTCAGCAGTAAAACTCTTGAAACTTTAAACTACTGAAGGAGCCTTTTAAAAAAAAAAAAAAAGTGTTATTTTTATAAGGCCTTTCATACATTTATGGGGGTTTTATTGTCCTGTCCTCTCCAAACAGAGCTTATTAAAGAAAACAGAGATGTATGTTTGTGGTGCCCTGTGGTGCACGCCGCAGGAGATGATGTAGTGTACGGAGCGTAGACGGGCTGCTGGGAGGACTTGGCTTTTCTGGGACCTGACTAAGAGGCTCATTTTTCACATCGGCACCTTGTGGGGGGTTTCTCCCAAGCTACTGAATCCACCGAGCCGATGTGTTCAATATTTGTTCAGGAGGTAGGAAGGTCTGCTCTTTGTAAATGGTGTAAATTGATAAGTTGGCAGCAGCGGAGGATCGCGGCGGCTGATGGAGGGACGCATCCGCGAGGTTGAAAGTGGGCTTAAAGCTCTGTAAACAAACAGACACGCGCTGCGGCGTCCGCCTGAGCTGAGATGGACCTCTGAAGAGAAACAATACAAAATCTGTTGTATTCTGCAAACACTAACATGGCCTCCCTCCAGCTCCCGGCACCACGCAGGACTTTTCAAATGCAAACATTCAAATGGCTGTTTGCTGTGTCTTTCATGCTCGTTCAAACTCAATTAACTCAAACTGTTACAGCTGACTGAGGCAGCAGGCAGAGTCAAGTGCTCCCTCTGTAATGTGCACAGAGCACATTACGCTCTTTAATTGTCTTTTTCTCTTGGAAAGGGAAGTTGCGGTGACCCGAGCAGACATGTTGTCCAGCGGGGAGTGACGTGCGAGCCATGAATGCAGTGAAAAGGTCTGAGGAGGTCCACAGCGGCGGCTCAGAAGACGGGCGGCGTCCTGGACACCTGCAGGGGTCTTCACAGGGTCACGGAGACGCCGCACAGCTGACGGATAGGAGGAACCACCTCCTGAAGGAACAGCCTCCGTCAGCAGAAGGCAAGAATGGTGAGCTCTGATTACACTTCAGACCTAGCTTCACTGATCCAAGCTAACGTGACGTTAGCCAGTTTAAATAATCCTGCTTATTCTCATCCTTCTAACTTCGCTCTTCAACCGCTGTCAAGGATTTGATTTGTTCATCGACCTCCGAGTCAAAACAATGATTAGCACTGATATGATTGGCTGAGCATTGATCATATGATTGTAATCATGATTAGCTGCCATGGTGCTGTGGCTCCAGAGAGCAGTAACTGCAGCTGCTCAGTGTTTCATTTACAGGCTTCATACTTTGAGAGATGAGCCCAGGTTTCTGTTTTCCTTTAATTCAGTTATTTATTTACTCGTTTCTGCTCATCTCTTCTTCCTGGTTTGCAGTGGGCGGGGCTCAGTTGGAAAAATGTGATGTCACACAACACTGTGATAACATTAAGTTCAGAGGCAACTTGTTTTTGAATGAATGAATGAATGAATGAATGAAGCTACAGAGTTTCTGGTTGTGGGTGTACAAGGACCACGACTGTCACATCGGGATTCGGTTCCACGTTCTGTGGGTTGGGTTCAGGCAACAAATCCTCTTTGGTAGAGGAGAAAGAAAAGATGGTGGTTCTGGTTAAATGCAGAAGAGGTGATTGTGATATGAGTCACACTTTCAGTTAGAACGATCATTTTGTATTTTTCACTGGAAAAAAATATAAAAATGATGATGATGGGATTTTTGTTGGTCTTGTACCAAACAATAAGGTTCATGTGCGTCTGGAGAATATGATTTCTGGGCACACATTTGACCTTTATCACAAATTTACACTTGGCCGACTCTTTTTAATAATTACCTTTAATTTACCTGCAATTAAATCACCAGGCTCAGATATAAATAAGCAGATTGATGATGTGTATTCTGTAGACACACTAGGCTTGGACTGATATTTGATCATATAGAATATCGCGATATTTTCTGTCATATGCAATATTTTTCATAATATATATATAAGTATTTATTTATAAGTTTTAAACATTCTGTCCTGCTGCTGAGAGAAAAAACACAACTGAAACATAAAATATAGTAAAATAATGATATGAAATAACAATATAATTACATCGCAATAATATTGGACATCGCGATATTTGAGCTGTGGACTGTATTGAGATATTGAAAATATTTATCGCCCGAATCCAAGACAAACTCCTGGACTAAAACAACAACAAACAAAAATGTATAGTGAATATATTCAGGCAGGAAGTTTTAAAAAAAGACTTAATACGAATATAAAATGTATAAACAGGTCCAACTGTTGCTGCAGGCTGTGGATATAAGGTTCATAATTAACTGTATTTTCTTTTATTTTTAGTAATTTTATCTTTCTGTTTAACTCATTTTATTAGGTATGCAGAGTTTACTGTTTGTTGTTCACATTAAAAAGGTGCAGCTCAGAAATCCAAGTTTATGTGTGATTGTTAACAGTCAGATCGAGCTCCACATACGAACAACCTCCATTACAACACGTATAAACAAGTGCTTCTCCTTCAGACCGAAGAAACTGAACTCTGACACTTTCAGGGGCAGTAATAGTCGCGCTCAGATGATTGATGAAGTCGTCTAGATCAATTAAAAAAAGCAGAGTAAAACACAAACGAGCTCACCTCAGTTTTATATGAACATTATTGTTTTAGTATCTTTAGAAACTTTAGAAAATTGTTTTATTTTAAGACTAAATCGTGTGTTTTCTGAGCCAACGTACACACAGCAGGTGAACAGGTACTGTGCAAGTCACATGTCTTTTCCAATAAAGTCCCCTGGCCAGATAAAACAGGCTTGTTTGAACATTTTATTGAATCCATCTGATGATTAATCCACGCTGAAATATCTCAGCTTCACAGCCTAAATCAACCTGGCTTAAATGCCACCGGCATCACGGGGCTGAAGGTGAAAGTATCTGAGGAATCCTGTGATTTAAATCGTTATTTTTAGACGGATGTATCCCTGCGGACTCTCAGAACAGAGAGAGCAACGCAGCGTCCCCCCCCCACAC
>NW_019525236.1:295152-307854 GCF_002814215.2 Seriola lalandi dorsalis | reverse complement strand
GGGGGGGGGGACATAAAACAACTGGTGTTCCTGCCAAAGACCAGACGACAGACTCCACACACACACACACACACACACACACACACACACACCAGAGAGAGAGAGAGATAAGTCTTTACTGACACAGTGGGACGTTCTTCCTTTGCTGCTGCAGATACAGTAGAAACACAGTGTCGTGTTCTAACAAACGTCTCAGTCAGTTAAATGACGTCGTAATTTAAATGTTGTTAGAAACAGTAAAAGTTAAGAAGAGTTTTTTAAAAAAAAAAAAAAATCCAGATACAATAACAACATCATGTACAATATGTGCTTTAATGTAAACTCACAAGGGACGATAGAAAAACTATTAAAGTTTAAAATTTTATTAATAATTTCTCTGGATCCTTGAAAAAAATTCAACCCCCCCCCGAACCTCACATTTATCTTTTTATTATGCAACAAATTCAAATAATAAAAAAGAAAAAAGAATGAATGCCCCTCCCCTTCTCTGCCCTGCTTCTCATTTTCATACAGTCCCTAACACTGATAAACGTTTTTTATGAATATAAATATCTTTAATTTGATCATTTAAAAAAGTTACAACAAAGACGTGAACTGTACCGAATAATTTTCTTATTTAAAACATAACACACACATATAACAGAATCAAAAACTGTGAATTTTAAACTAAATCATTAACAAATATAAAAACACAAAAATAAAAATAATATAATAAATTCGTTTTTTTAAAAACTGAATTTTAAACTAGATCTAGAACTATGAAAAACGATTAAAAATAATATAATAAATGTGATTAAAAAACAACAAAAAACAAAGCCCCTTAATGTTAAAAAGCTAATAATGATGCAGCACTGTGTGTTCAGGGCTGTTTCTGAGTAAAACCTCAGTCAGCTCTGTGTGACACGGCTTCGTTATGAACGTGAGTGAATTAATGAATTTCTTATAGTTGAAATATCCTGTCACTAATGATTTATTGATCTTTGTGTATTAATTAACTCTTCATTTGTTTCCGTCCCTTTCCTCTCGTGGAAAGAATAATGTGAACGTGGAGCGTGTCCAGTGTTGATGTCTGGAGTAATTCGTACAGTCAGAGTCTCCAGGTGGAGGCCGGGTTATGAGCAGTGTGGCTCAGCAGGAGTCAAGTACACACCTGTCATGTAAAGGCTGTTTGATATATAAATGTTTAGTGTATTTGTTTTAGTCAGAGGAACATGTCGAGTTTATTTCTGTGTTTTCTTGTTGCCAGAATAATAATAATAATAATAATAATAATATAATAATAATAATAATAATACATGATGCACGTGAGCACAACATCTAGAGCCTTCACACAATATCTTTGTGTGATTGTGTGTGTGTGTGTGTGTGACTTAGGGACAAAGCTGTGTCCCTTTCTGTCCCCAGTTGGGAATAAGCTGATTTTTTGGGTCAGTGGTTTACATTAGGGTTGGGTCATGGTCAGGGTAAGGGTGTGTGTGTTTGTGTGTGGGTGTGAGAGAGTGTGTGTGTGTGTGTGTGTGTGTGTGTGTGTGTGTGTGTGTGACAGAGAGAGAGAGAGACGTTGGGACAGAGGCAGTGGGCGAGTTCACACCGAGCACAGAGGAGCTTCAGGTTTGGCTCTTTTCCAGGAGTGAATGTGGAGAGCTGGTGTCTCATCACTCTGATGTTTTCTCTCTGAATGATCCTGAGACGATCCGAGTTCCACCACAGAGCTGCAGCTCTGAGGACGGAGAGCCACACGAGATTCAGACTGAGCTCTTCTTGTTCACAGAGTTTTGTCAGCGGTGATACAAGATCCCTAAAGCTTTACAAGAGTCCACATGATGGCATCATTAACACGAGTTTGCCATAACAGGTGTTAATAGTGTTCTGCTGCCCGCTCACACTCTGAAAACCTGCTGCTTTTGGAACGTGTTCCTCAAAATCATTTTCCATGTTCGAGTTTCAGAGACTGAAGAATTCATCTGTAACTAGAGTCACCTCCTCGTGGTCGTATCCCTCCGCCGCTCAGACTAGTTCCAGGTCACTTCCCTGTTTATCCAGAGTCAGAGAACATATGAACCGCTGGTGTGAGATTATGTCATAATTGCTGTGAAGTCTTGAGTAATGGCTAAAAAGTGTTTTGTGAGGTCACTTTGACCTTGACCTTTGACCTTTGACCACCAAATTCTAATCAGTTCGTCCTTGAGTCCCAGGTGATCGTTTTTACCACATTTGAAGAAGTTCTCTCAAGGTGTTTCGGAGATATTGCGTTCACAAGGCCAAAACTGTGTTTTGTGAGGTCACTATGACCGCGCCCTTTGACCTTTGACCCCCAAAATCTAATCAAATTGCCCTTGAGTCCAAGTGAACGTTTTTGGCAGATTTGAAGAAGCTCCATCAAGGTGATACTGAGATATCGTGTCCAGGACAAAGTGACGGACAAAATGATGCGCAACCGACGAACAACCGACGAACAAACCGAAAACAAACCGAAAACAAGCTGAAAACAAGTTGTCATCGTCAGTATTCCTCCTACCACCGTCACAGGAACAGGCAGGAACACATATTTACCCTTTAAGCCTTGATTTCAGATCCTGCTGAGGTGCATTGATTGTTGAGTTGGTCCCTTGTTCATCAGACCTGTGATTACCTTTTGTTATGAACCTTTTTTTCAACGCGCCTCAGTAAACATGCAATCAGACTCCACTGGCCTCAGATCAGAGAGCTGATTGGGTAGCGTTCCGGTTACTCAGCACTAGATTTAACATGAAAACACAGATTTTTACCTGATACAGCTCCGGGCAACGCATCGTCTCATTTAGTGGGCCCGGAGTGGAGGGGAGGTCCGGGTGGGCAGGGAGCTTGTTTGGCAGCTCGGGAGCCTCCAACACCTGCAGTAAAAACAGCTCTTATTGCTCCAGTCTGGCTCATTCGTGCAGCACCTTTCCCCCCACGAGCCCAGTGGATTCCACACTGATTTGATGGTGGCTGGAGTTTGGGGAGATTACTCTCATCTGGAGGAGATTAGTCAGTAATACTGATAGACATGATCAGCCCGACACTTCATCATTTCATGCAGTTTAACGTCGGCTCGCCTGTTTGTGCAGCGCCGTGCCCCTGCACTGACTGATTCATTTTCATCAGAGGAAATTAACTTAGCTTTCTGATTATAGACAATCATGCGTTGTGCAACAGCTTTAACTCCGTGCCTATGGTTATAATTTGAACTTTTAGTTCAGTGGAAAAAATATTTGAAATGAATGTAATGAACAGATATTACTGTGGACATGATAAGAACGGCTCGTTCTGTAAATAGCACTTAGCAATCCTCATTATGGAAAGTGTTCTGCAGAGCTGCCAGAGGTTTTATCTGAACCACCATCAGAATAAAACCTCAACACCATAACAAAAACCAGCATTTCTTCTTTTTTTTTGTGAGGGAACAGGTGGAATGTGTGCCGATGCATTTTTTCCCTCCTGTTGTTTTTAGCTCCTAATTCATGCGTGAAATTACTCACATGTTCATTCATCATTCAGGCCGAGAGCAACAGAGCCCGGGACGAGAATCAGTTGATGGATAGAACATTTCTGAGGGCAGATATGACCTCAGTCCACACGGTGCAGTAAACAGATTTATTATTTATCAAACCAGCCTGTGGGACGTGATGAAAAACCGAATGGTAGAACATGAAATAAATAAAGGGGATGGTTGAAAAAAATATAAAAACCCAGGGACTGTGTTTGTAGTGCCGGCCCAGGTTTGTAATTGGTTTCATATTTAGTTATACTACAGTAAAACTTATTGAAAGGTATACTGGGGTTCTGTGAGCTCAGACACATAAATAAGTCTTTGTTACCTTTGTTGCAAAAATGCTGCGTACCGCCTGATGCCAAGTGCTCTGTTGACTGGACATTGATCGCTGATTTGCTTTCTTTTTTTTTTTTTTTTGTAAGCTGTGAAATATTCATCTGCCTGCGCCAAGTCTTGTTCACCTATCTGGAATGTACAGTTAAAATTGCTCTGCAGCTAATATAAATACAGGCCACGGCTGTTGTAGAGCACAGAGATGGCAGGCCCTTGTGTGGAGTGCAAGTAACTCTTAGTCACAGGCTTCTCCAGTGATGTGGAAGCTGGTCATGTTGATAAATCTGAGTGTGTGTGTTCTTGTTCCTGCCCTCGATCGCCGACAAGCAATTAAGACGATGAGGTCACCGCTGAGATTGGCGATGACAAACCGGCGGCTGTAACCTCCCAAAGAGCCACTCAGTAGTGTTCAATATTTAAAGCTCCATCCAGTGTAAAGGTGTGTGTCCATGTGTAGTGTGATTATAGATCAGCTCTAGCTTCTATATTAATACTGTGAAAGTATCAAAGCCTCAGTCCACAGAGAAATGCACACAGCCTGTATTCAGAAACTGAGCCTTAAAACCAGCCGTCAGGACTTCTGGAACTTTGTGATGTCACAACAAAGCAGCCACCAAGCCCCGCCCACCTGGACCCACCATCCAAACCTTGCAGGATTTGGTTTCTCTGAGTGTTTTTACCTGAAATCTGCTACATTTTTATTGGATCACTCAGAAAACAGTCAGCCAATCAGAAGAGAGGCTCAGAGCCTCCTCTCTTCTGATTGGCTCACCGACCTGTTGTTACTAGAGCTGCAGAGAGAAGCCTGAGAGAGGAGATGTAAAACTACACTGAGATGGTTTTTATATCTTCTGATGGATCAACACTTCAGATAAAACACAGAAGAAGAAGAAAAGGTGGGCCACACTTCACCAACTCACCTGGAACACCTGCAGCGTCAGACTCCTTTGTCCAATCATTGTTTATTTTCCTGTAAACAAACAGGAACACGTTGTAAAGGAAGGAGACACCTGCCACAGCAATGATCTGTTCCTCCTCCGTTGTGCTCGGGAACAAACGGGAACAAAAGTTTACACGGTTGTGTTCTCTAGTGTCCTATAGAGCGGAGCACTTCTGCATTCTGATTGGTTGCCACCAAACTCAGTCAGGGGGTAGTTACTGTGTCTGTGTACCATACAAATACAGAGCTGTTCATACCAACGAGTCAAGGTTTGATAATTAATTTCATAAACAACTGGACCGTTTGTTTATTTGCTCATAATTCATTAATGTGTTTGTGTATTAAATAATATCAAACACACCGTGGATCCATATTTAGGCAGCCAGAGAAATGACACTGTATGATCTCGTCAGCTGACTCACATGTGGGGGAATAGATGTTATTATGATTTCATGGCTTCTTTTATTATGAGAGGGATTTTCAGATTTGAAGCTGCTGTCCACTGGAAACAAAAACTCAGCCGGGCAGCTATTAAACTTTCCGTGATTGTCGCTAATATGCGCTGTGGATATGAGCAAGGACAAATGTAATATAGAGGGAGTTAAAGGGCTTAGCTCCGAAGCTTCTGTTCAGAGTTTTCATTATTTGTTAGAGTCAACACGAAGGCAGGCAATTAAAGGAGTGCCCTCTATCATCTGTCACCACAGATACCAGCCGTGTTTATTATAACAGCTTTAAAAGCTTCTCTGGAAGAGTCTTCACAGTTTATCACATGGACTTTATATTCTCAGAGGAATCACTAATCAGTGACAGAGATCTAATCTGTGCTCCTCTGTAATTATTCATTCATCAGCTGTTAGCCGGAGAGATAAGGACCGTCTCGGATTATCTATCTCTCCACAGCTCCGGAAAAAAAGATGAGGTCATTGCATCCAGCGGGTTATTTTTAGAGCCCGTTAACGGTGGCATATTAAACAAAACGCTTAGAAATTCAATTAAGAAAGCACTCGTCCACAATGACCTGAAAATAACCCAGAGTTATTCTAAAACAAAGGCTCTGCCGAGCAGCCGCTGCGCCGCCTCACATGTGGTTTGGAAACAGGAGTGCTTAAAACCACAGATTCTTAAGGGCTGCAGAGATTAATGAAGAGTTTCTTTTTCCAGGTGTTGTATTGTGGATACAAGAGCTTTGGGCGGTGAATTTTTTACCAAGGGGAGAAATCCTCACGGTAGAAATGAAAACAGTAACACAATATACGGCTCTGATCCGGCTCACGGCTCAGATGCAGGAGCGGTAGCACATTCCAGAGCCCAGAGAGAGGAAGCGAGGAAAGACGGCTCGGGATTGGCGCTCAGTTATCGATCACGCGTACGGCGTTTTACGTGAATGGAGCCGCTGCCGTGGATTCCCACAGGAGCTGTTCCAGTCTGAGGAAAGGTTTTACCGGTTTTCACAGACTTTTCCCCTTCAAACCTTTTTAATTAGCTTGTCTGACACCTGCGTATAAATATCAATAAAACAGACATCTTAGTCCATCATGTCATTTTCTGCACATAGGTCTGTCATCTTCAGCACTTCCCCGGGCTGTTCGTCATCTCCCTCTGCTTTCGTTGGCAGCGCTCGGAGCTGCCACATGCCTTTTTGATTTGAATGTAAAATACTGAGACTAACGAAGACAAAGTGGAGCTGCCGCAGTGAAAAGTCAGACTAATTGATTTGTCATATTGGCACAAGTTTAATGAGACTAATCATCACAAGGCTGAAAGTGCAAACTAAACAGATTAGATTTCATGCTGGTCTTCTCTCGCTGATCTCTCTGCTGAGCTCCGGGCTCACGCCTGAGATTTCACCCCGACTTTCACTTTAACTTCACAAAGACTTTCACTTTTTAGGCGCCGCTCGAAGAAAGATCTGTTCTCAAAACTCAAAACTTCAGGCTGATAAACAAACAAATAAATGAATGGTTCATTTTGTCTGCCGGTATAGAGATTCCAGCTGTGTTGCTTCACTGCTCCTAATGGTTCCTATTACATTATTATATTGGATATCATAATTATTATAGTATTATTATATTGCTGAGATTGTTTTATTATATTGTTCTTAAAAAGAAACGACCAGCTTTTTGACTTGGAATATATTAATATACATATATATGATTCTGACAGGTAAACTTTTAGTTATATATTCACATATCATATTTAATATAATATTAATGACCGTATGAAATGTTTATCTAAGCTGTAGGAATCAGGATCTGTTCTCTGAATTAAAAATAAGGTGTTTTTAACGAAGCTGAAATGGTTTTAGAAACATATTTAACGAAGGTGTCTCCTGTTGTTTCAGGTTGTAGCTCCAGGTTGTGAACTAACGAGGTCACCACTGTTCCCCGTTTCTCCCCATCGACCAACAGTATTTAGTTTCAGTCATGTTGCTCTTAAATATCATTTCAAGTGTAGAAATGTCTGTAAATTTACTGAGGGCACGTTAGAGCAAAAGGCTCGTTTAGGATGGAAACAGAGTTTAGACTGAAGCGGGACATCACTGTCTTCACTTGGGACCGTAACCACTGTAACTGTAAGCGAGACGAGAGCGTTACTCATGACGTGTTTAATATCGTCTTCAGTCGTCTGGATCGGTCGGTAAGAATATTCTGATGTCACATGACATTTCTCTGCGGTGACGTTCAGACTCTTCGCCGCTCGCTGCCGTTCACAGCTGCTGATGTGTGAAACACAGAGCGAAACCTTGTTGTTGTTCGACACAGGAACTCATCTGTTTAACTGGAATCACAGATCATGAAAATATCACATTAAAGCTTTTCTGCTCGTGTTGCTGCGCTCTGCAAATGCAACCAATAACTCACATAATGAACAAACGGGGGGGAGGGGGGGTTGGATCAGCCAAGTACAATAGGCCCTGCTTCTAATAACTGTGATCCCAGTCATGTATCAAGGTACACAATACCAGCAGAGGAGGGTTGCATGCAAGGTGAAATCATTCTCAGCTCTGTTCCACCTTGCTCTCCCAGCCGTCCTCATGTGTTGTGAATAATAAAAAAAGAAGAATTCATTTTATGGTTTTACTAGTCAGCAACGCAGGTATGCATTTGTCAAAATAGGGGGAAAGTTAGAACCACATGTTAATTTGAATGGGAGGCACCTGGTTGTGATTATGGCGGCGCTGCAGATGATGGAAACACACAGTGGGCTGAGCACGATGGACGGGACGACGCCGGCTCAGATCAGAGCAGAAACATTTATAAGGTCTGAAGGACGGGCGCACTGAGGACACATATTGCTGTGTTTATGAGCGGATCACAGCGCTGATGGACAGCGAAGAGTCTCCACACAAACAGCAAATTTTCCATAAATTATAATGTAATTTACTTTACTACTTCCCTCTCGGTATGTGGGCTTGTTTGAGTTCTTTTCTTCTCAGTTAGAGGCCTCGGAAGAGCTCGCAACCAAGCGTTTTTGAGGTGTTATTCATTTCAAATTTCTGAATTCTGTGAGAGCCAAACCTTTAACAGGTGTGGGGAAATAAAAGATGAAGAAAACACGGTTTTGTCAGACATCCGCTTTTCGTTAAACCTTTTTGTGTTGTGATCCAGGCCATGCTGAAACACACAAGTGCATCTGCTAAACAGCACAATGAAAGAGAAGGAAACTGATATAGAGCAAGCATTCAGTGTAAAACGGGGTAAACACAGACAGTGAGATCATCCACTTGCATCCCTAATTAAACATAGGCTTCAGTCCATGTTGTAGCTGTCGACCCGACTGTGACGGGAGAAGGAGAAATGTGAGGAAACACGTAGCACACGGTACGACCGAGTCGATCTGCTCTCGCAGGAAAGTGAAGTCACATTAACGTCACTGTGAGTCTAAGTCTTCGGCCCAGAGGCGAGTCGTGATCAGCTGTCAGGAGCTCAGCAGCTGAAGCCAGCTTGTGTGTCATCAATCATATTTTATATATTTATTTTGACTGGACTTTGTCGAAAACTTGGTTTCAAATCCGGGATTAAACAGATCAAAATGGACGGAGGGTTAAAGTTTGGAGAAAAACCCTCAGAAAATCTACGGCACAAACAAACGACCACACAGCTGCGTCACACTTTGACCCAGTGATGATAAATCTTACTACTACAACAGGATAAAGGGTAAAAAGGAAGTGATGACATTTTACATCCAAGAGGTCAAAGGTCAACTTCACTGTGACATCATAATGTTCTGCAAAGACTCTCCTGCTGTAACAGGTTTTCGAGCATCAGTTCATCCTTTTAGCTTCTTCTTTCTTCACCAGCCAAACGATAACTTTGTGCCGGTTGTAAAACTTCATGACTGCTTCCTGGAACCAGGCGGTAAATGTCAGAACCAGAACAATAAACTAACAGAGGGTTAAAATGTTTTGTGTATGTAGCTTTCTACATTTAGGTTGATCAGTGGAACTTAAAGAAGGACTGCAGACACCAGTATCTGTAATCAGCAGCAGCAGAACGATGATTCAGCCTGAGCATGTGATGCTGTTCTTCACACACAGGCAAAGTGAGGCCGAGTGTTGTGATTGATAAGCCTCGCTATCTGCTGCCTTCGCCCTCTCGTAGATATGTTCTTCATTAAAGCGCGGATCAGAGAATCCGTCAGCTGTTGCCTCCAAATGTCTCCTAAATGCTGCCCACCCCAAAGGCCAAGTACAACATGGCACGAGGGTCATATTTTTTTAAAGGTTTCAGCTGACATACCAGAAGCTATGGGAATCAGCTTCAGCAAAAACAACAGAATACCAACTTTTATATCGAGATCACGCTCGGGCCAGTTGCATGGAGAGATCCTATCAGGGTCAAGTATGTGTTCATTACAGATGTTCTTCAATTAATGCTCAGTGCAGCGATCTAGTTTGATCATTCCGTGTTTATGTACGCCGCGCTTCGTTTTCGCTACACCTTGGAAATTTCATTAAAGTGAAGAGGAGCTAGAACAGGTATCCGGCTTTTGATCCACTGTTTGCTTTGGTTTGATGTGGACGGCCGTCGAATGATACTGAACATCGCGCTACTGGGAAATTACGAGGTGGGGAGACCGGGCTAAAAGAGACTTTGTGTTTAATAAGAAGGGGAGAGTCGGCTGAAATAAATCCATATTATATTTTATGTTAATACATTCAAATAAATATGTAATAACTATAATATTTATCTCTACAGGTTCCATAAAAAGACAGACCTTCTTATTCTTTTCAACGTAGCCTTCCCAACATGCATCTCTTCCTCTAGAGCGTTACTTTATGTTTATTCACATTATCATTATGTCATAAACTTTTAGCTTGAACTCCACATGTTCGTCATTTCGTGACATGTAAGGGAACTATTTTTCCAATATCTGGGATCGTATGATTTTCCTCCTGCGAGGAACGAGCCCACGGGTCGTCTCTGCGTCAGGGTTGTTATGACATCATAGTTAGGTTCTGTTGCTAGGCGACATCTAGTGGTCGCAGTAATGATGACGGGAGCGAAGGGAGACGTGTCGGTGACGTAGAATGAAGAGAGACAGAGAGTCCACGTCGGGAGGAGGAGGAGGTGGAGTGTGACACAGGAGAGCCGTGTGTTCGATTCCCACGTGAACAGTTTATGGTGTTTGTTTTTATCTATGACCGTTTGTTGTTATTGTAACCATGACAACCGAGATCATCTAATAATATTAAAATGATTCTATCTCAAAACACAATCTTATCTTAAACCTAACCAAGTCATGACACTTTATTACTGTAACCGTGGTGATGCCACTGTCAGTACAGTCTGCGTGTTTATTATTGCAACCATGACGACCGAGGTCCGGTTGGCCCGCTGCTGTAGGAGCACTATATCAGGAGAGAAACAAGCCTCATATCTGCAGATCAGAGTCAGAGATTTGTTCCAGCTGATGCACAATCGGACGTCAGTGAAAGATCTGTGCGTCACGTTTCTGTGAACATAAATATTTTTGTTGATAACTTTCTTATTCTTTACATCGTAGACACTTGAAACCAACTTGTGGTCACGTTGACGTTCTCTGAAGTTTCAACCTAGAGTTATTCTCTCTTTTGAGTTTTTATTTCCATCGGTACAGACTTTAAAGTTCCTGCCCGCTTCCCATGTAAAGCCATGTACAGATATAAACAGCGAACCTGAACCTTGTTCCTCCATATTTGTTTTGACCATTCGTCGGTGGATACTCCTTCACCTGTCCAGGCCCTTTACTGTGTTTCTCTGTTAATGAAATACCTGCAGCAGCCAGTTCGTCCCTCCACGACCTTTACCATCCTCTCTCCCGTCTTCCCGGTATGTGGCCAGAGGCCAGTGTGACCTCTGACCCCGCGGAGCCTGAGCCAACAGCAGACCTCTCCAGAGAATTTCAGGCAGCCATCCCCACAGGCCGAGAGTGTTCCCGTCTCTGACAGGGAAGGAATGATAAGAGTCGCCGGGCAGCACGTTCCCAATCACCACCAAGCCAAATTCTACAACACAAGGTCACACTTGAACAAGGCTCTCTCTCTCTCTCTCTCTCTCTCTCTCTCTCTCTCTCTCTCTCTCTCTCTCTCCAGATCCGGAGTTTACTTTTCCCAGCAGAGTCTGTGACGTCCCACACGTCCAGGTTCATCGTCAAGCTTTTAGAACAGAAGAGGAATAATGTTGGTCTTGATTAGAATAAGATTTGCAAGTGAAAAGGTGAGAACAGTCACCCGGAGGGAGAGAGCGAAAGCAAGATTCCTGTCGTCTGTTCACTAATAGGCTGATTAGTGAAAAGGTCACGCTGACAGAGATAACACCAGTGGATTCACTTCCTCCAGTCCGCCGTCTCCTCCCGCCTCCCCGTCTGTCGAGCTGGTCGCCGTCTGCTGCCGAGGGTTGTTTTTCTGAGGAGTCGCGCCCTCGGACGCGTCGAGGAGCCCCGGACATTTTCCGAGCTGTCGGTCAAGCTGAGGAGCAGCCGGGGGGGGGGGGGGGGGGGGGGGGCGGACTGATCGCAGGCCTGTGTGAAGTATGCAAGGGAGAGAAAGTCCTCTATGTCAACATGGCGCTGAGGTGTCTCCAATCACACGCAAATACACATCGCAGCTGACAGGCGTGTGTGTGTGTGTGTGTGTGTGTGTGTGTACGTACATCTGTGAGTTTTATCTCAGCATGTTTCTGCAGAGCAGCTGTCACCGGCGTTGTGTCGGTGAACTGAACACGTCTGTTTACAACAACGTGAACGGAGGAAACGCACCAAAACAACTGTTCAACAGCCACCAAAAAACAGAAGAAGAAGAAGAGGAAGAGGAAGTGTGTTTCATGGCAGAACCAAGCATCAACCTCCAGGAGGCTGAAAGATGAAGCTAAAAGCTGCAGTTCCTTTAATGACCACTAGAGTCCTGCTCCAACAGGGAGTCGACCCCCAGAGAATCCAATGTTCAAATGTCTTTACAGCAGAAATAAACATGTTTATATTTCCTCCCTCATGACAGCTGTTTATAGAACTCACCTCTTTACATTTCATTAAGGCTTAAAGTTATGAATAATTGAATCTTATATCAAATGAAAAGACAGTTTCTGGGTTCAGGTTGGAGACGCAGCTCTGTGTGGTTCTGGTGTCGACAGGACCGGTTTGTAAAAAACTCTCCCTATTTTAAATCAAGAAAACAACAAAATTCCCATGATCACGGTTTGTGTTTCTGTGCTCTGATCAAACACTGAGCAGGACTGTAACGCACTCGGCTCGTAGTTAATGGGCTGGAAATGTGAAGTTTCCAGGACGGCTCTGGAACCTCTCTGGTATCACATTTGATGGATGAGTGATAACAGTTAGACACAGTTGAACAGGAACCACTGGCAGTCGCTCTGATTCTGTGTCTCTAACCTTATTCTCTGCCATTTATTTCCCCCCCCCTCCCTCCCTCCCT
>NW_019525236.1:295029-295110 GCF_002814215.2 Seriola lalandi dorsalis | reverse complement strand
GCCTGTGATCATGGCTCTGGTCCACAACTCAGCGGACAGGCAGCCAATGACATCATACTTCACCGTGGATATGTGTGTGTG
>NW_019525236.1:288996-295009 GCF_002814215.2 Seriola lalandi dorsalis | reverse complement strand
GGGGGGGTGACGGAAAGTGACACCCCTGGTCACTGTGACACACTATCTGCCTCACCCGCCGAGTTAATGCAGTGAGTCAGAGCCGCTGGAAGTTGTGAGTGCGTGTTGTGCTGTAATCCAACGATCTGCGACCTTTGACTGCAAGACCTCCATGTTTCCTTCTCTGTGACCATCACCCTGAAGTAAATTACATCTTTATTGGATGTGAGCGAGGAGGAAGTGGAGCTGTCTGATGGCGCTTATCTACGCCTCAGTTCATACGGTGAAGATTCGTTTTCCTGAAGCTGATTCTTGTCGTTCGGAGTGGAACGTGCGTAAAACCACAGAGCCGAGCGTCTTCATCTCTAATCTGCGTGACATTTTAAATCGTTTGTCATAGAACTGCTGCGGTTTGAACAGAGCAAATCCGTAGACGGCGTTCTGTACACACACTGTGGACACCGTGACCGTACACGGGGTGATCATCGCAAGCTACGGAGGCATTTTGTGCTTCGGAGCTGTCGGCCCTGCGGTGAAATAAAGCTCCGCCGGGTGTAAACACTTCCTCGGGATCCGACGGTTGGAACTGACAGATGAAATACGTTTACACTAAAACACTGCAGCCGTGTTTGCTTGCTTTTCAAAGTCAACTCTGAGTTTCCCAGTTGTGATTACGACTCGGATGTTGACGCGGACGCAGCTTTGTTTCCTATAAGAACAGCTGGTTATAAAGCTCACTGAGTATGTGCAGTAACGTTTCTCCCATCATGCCTTTGGCTCGTATTTAAATGATAACAGGTTTTCAAAGATAACATTTAACAACATGTCATTTCTCAAATTAATGTGCAGAAATAAATCAGTGCCTTCAAACTTAATGTGAGGAGGAGCAGTTATAGCTTTGTCACACTGAGACAGATGACAAAGGATAACAAGTGACCAATAACTATATGACAATGAGAACCACAAGATCAAAAATATCCTTGTGTCGTTTATTCAGTTTTCATTCTTGCACATCTACAGCGTTTCGTTTGCTTTTACCGTACGAGGAACCTCGTGTTTAACAACATGTGGTGAGGACCTGTCCCTGCAATACCACGAGAGGCCACTGCGGAAGAATTGGCGGTGACGTATCCGGTGTCTGACACATCTACGGTGACAGACAGGAAAGGATTTGTGCGTCATGACTCAGCTCGCTCTGAGGAAACACTGTCTGGGGACTTAAAAGACCGAAACTTTGGAAAATATCTAAGTAATTTGGCTAACTTGGAACGCTACGGCCTCAGATTAGCTTCGGCTGAACTCGTTGCCAATGTTTTGTTTTTCCTGGCAGCTAAACCACGTGCGGTGCCAGGAGATATTCTGCGTCCGTGATTAAGCTCTGAAACACTGTCTGGGGAACAAGAAGGACATTTCAGACCCTGACTTAGGAAAATACCCTTTCAATTTGTTTAAGTAAGTGTAGTCGCTGTAAGTCACGGCCATAACTCTTCAACATACATCTGACATGCAAGTAGCTGCTGGTTCTGGAAGTAAGTGTCAGTGCTGGGTAAGATATCCTCAATGTGCCTCTTTGTTCAACATAGAAACTCACGAACCTGCAGGATTATATAACGATCGTATCGGTTTATGTTACAGCCACTAGTTGGTTTTTCCGATCAGTTTGACATGAGGATTGATTTAAATATTGAAATAGACGTGAAACTCAGTCAGCAGTGATGTGGAGACGAGGCTGAGCACGATGTGAACAACACATGGCACCGTAGCTGCTGAATTCATCCCAATTTCATTTATACAAATCTAAGAGTGAATTTATTTAAGCTGCAGATTGTTAATGTTTTTTCTCAGCTGTGAAGCCTGGAGCTACTGTGACTGATGCACATGAAAGATTTTAATGGCAGGGTTTGAAAACTCCGATGCAGTGCTCCATGTTTAGTGTCTGCCGGTGTCCAATAAGCTTGGGCTGATATACGATAATATTGGATATCGTGATATTTTCCTGCTATATGCAATATTTTTTAATTATATTAAAATGTATTTATTTTATTTATTTGCAGTTTTACAGTTTTGCACAGTCCGCCCTGCTGCCTCATTGCACTGCTTTCCTAACCTGCCATGTGAAGAATCAAACTGAACTGCTGTTTAGCAGTTTACCTGAAACATGAAATACAACTAAATAATCACATGATAAAAACTAGAATCACCTCCTCCAGGTCGTTCCCTCCACCAACCAGACGTGTTGCAGGAAACATGGTGGCAGTCTCTTCCTCCTGAGCTACAGAGTTGAATAACGACCAGAAGTGTTCCTGCAGAACGTTGTGATGTCACAGTGAAGTTGACCTTTGACCTTTTTGGATATAAAATGTCATCGCTTCATTTTATCCTTTATAGACATTTGAGTTAAATTGTGTCGTAGTCAGTGAATGAGTCTGTGAGTTATGGCCAAAAACATGTTTTGTGAGGTCACAGTAGTGAAATGGGCGTTCCTGGTATGTTGCACCGTGACCTTGATCTTTGACCTTTGACCGCCAAAATCTAATCAGTTCATCTTTGAGTTCGAGTGAATGTTTGTGCCAAATTTGAAGATGTTTTCTCAATGTGTTACTGAGATATCTCGTCCACGAGAATGGGACGGACGGACGCACATATGTCCGCTCCGTCAGATGTTTGTCCTTTGGAATTTCCTTTTAGAACTTTTCAGAATAAAAGCTCACAATAGCTTGAAAAAAAACTGACCTTCTCACACTTTTATTTTTTAGGCAAAATCGCTACAGATGAAGTGATTCTGCGGGAAACTGTTGCTGCTCAGGAGATTTTATTTTTTTATTTTTTATTTAAAAAATCATATCAAAATAATCTGGCGGACCAGATATTATTGCTGGCGGGCCAGTTTTGGCCCACGGGCCTCCAGTTGCCAGTCGCTCCCTGGCCCTCGGTGCAGACGGTCCACCCCGCTCCAGACCCGCTCCAGACCCCGCTGCCTCTCGGGCAAAGACAATTGCCATAACCAATGAAGTAAAGGCAACAGTTTTTCACAGTTCACAATCCTGTTAGCTGAGTCAACAGTCCCAGCTTTGCTTTATCCTATTACTCTCAATCATGACAGTTTCCAAACCCACCACGGCTGGAAAGGTGTGCTGGGGTTAACACACACACACACACACACACACACACACACACACACACACACACACACATACAGCCTCTCTGAGAACCTTAGAACAACATTTGATCACGACCCACTGAGCGTCCCTGGGGTGTTAAAAGCAAGCAGCTCCGTGTAGCGGTTGGTGCCCCTTTGTTGTTTCAGCTTTCAGAATCGGGCAAAGAAGAAAAAAAGGTTTGTCTGACTGAATCACCTACTGCAGGAAAAATGATTTTAAAAAAAGGGCAACGTAGCGAATCAATGGGTCGGCTTGGTGATAGCGTAATTTCTTTCTGACAGGTTGCATACGTCAGGCCTCTCAACGTCCCGCAGAGGGAAGATAGCACATGTGGCCGCGTGTTTGGTTTGAACGCCGAACGGCAAAAAATGTCACCCCTGATGAATGCTCCGCGGCGCTGATAAGACTTGCGAGCGCACAAACAACATACGACACACGTGCACACATGGGCAGACACACACACACACACACACACACACACACACACACACACAGACTATAAATAAGTCTCTGGTCCTCAATGGTCAAGTGGAGTCCAGCCCAGCAGATACCAGCTCTGTACCCAGGGATCAGTCTGTGGCCCGTGGCAACCCCGGTGTCTGCTCTCCGTCTGTCGGCCGGCTGCTCCCGGATCAGAATACACAGCAGCAGGGCCTCAGTGGAGGGACACAAGTCCGACCTGGGATCAGCGTCTGGAGCAGCACGTTTTACTCTGTTCAGCGGACGTCAGTGGGGGAGGGAGGGGCCGGGTGGGGTCATACCAACAAAAACATGGCTCTGGTCCGTCTCCATTGAGAGGAAGAATGTGCTGGCTGACGGGCCGCTTGGAAGTGCTGGACCGGCTCAGAGATCCAGATAACTAAATATTTGTTCTGTTGGTCTCTGTCAGGTCTGTAATGATGCTGTGGTGGTGAGGCTGCAACATGTGACTCCTGGTCAAAGTCATGTGACTGAGATGCCATTTTTATTTAACCCTTGGACTTGAGTTCGCTTGTTTCTGCTCCGCTTGTCACTTCTCTTTTAATAAAAATTTTACAACATCCGACTGACAGTCTCATGTTTAGCTTCAATCTCCTGGTGTTAAGATGGATCTCCATCATGGCAGCAAAAGTCACCCACGGAATCACTTCCTCTTTAGCGATTTTGCCGCCAAAATAAAAGCGCAAGACACTTATTTTTGAGGAGTAAAGATTCTTTGTTTGGACCCTCATTGACTCGCACTGTACCAGGGTCCCTTTACAAGAGCGGGGGCCATGAGATCAGGTAACAAAGGACCCCTGCAAACGTCTTTACTAATCTGCAGTTAATCAAATCATCTACAGTGAACCTGGGGCTTTTGGGGGGGGGGCACCGGGGGTCTGAGATAAACAGTCAGACTGTCACAAACAGGTACTGATACTGTGAAATGAAAAAAAATCACAATATAGACTTAAACACAGAGACCCCCCCCCCCCCCTTCACCATCATGTGACCCTGTCTGGTGGAGAGAACCAGCTTTAATATCTTTATTTATTATTTCACTCAGTTTCACATGGAGCACGTTCCTGTATGAATTTGGTTTGGCATAGAAACACATTCTGTATGTCACACACACACACACACACACACACACACAGATAGCATACGTCACCATGGATGTGCAACAGTCAGTTTACAATCAACAGACTCCTCCTCTGAGTCTGGGTCTGACTGAGTCTCTCTGATGTTTCCTCCTCTCACCATCTTGATGCTCTCTGCTCTTTCACCTGTCCACCTGGAGCCAGCAGGTGGTGGGCGGGGCTCAAGGCCTGATCCAGGTTGATGAATCAGGAAGTGAGAGGAGACGAGCTTCAGACTCAGTTTAATGTGCGAAAAACATGTTAAACTAAACATGGGGCTGCAGAGGATTTTAAACTTTTCTGTGGTTTCTGTGCAGAGCCTCGGAGTCAGAGGATGAAGGCCGCTGCCTCTGGATCTCTGTGATGATAATCTGACAGAGTTTGAGGAGGGAGCTGGTTTCATGTTGAAAGGTTTAAAAAGGTGCGAATGTCTGAGTGCTTCTGTGCTGCACCGTCAACCAGCCGCTGTAGCAGCACCTGACCTGTGGCATGCCACACTTTGATCCTCGCTGTTTGTCCTGGATTTATTTCAACTAATATAAAGACTTTCTATTTCAATTTCACTAATTTTTACTTAATTGGTTTCTCTTTATAACTCTGTCAAGCCAAATGAAAGACATTTGTTTGGCACGGACGCTCGTTCCCCTTGATGTTCCTTTCATCTGGGCCCATTAGTCACGGACACACACATTAACAACAACAAAGTCGACTTTGAGTTATTAAATTTCTGATAGTGAAGTTTTGGGAATACCACGTAAAGCCGGCCCATAGCCCTCGGTAATAGGCAGGAGTTAGAGTTAAGCTGTGGTGATGCAGGCCCGTCTCTCTGTGCTGAGGCCTCACAGACGTGCACCCCTCCTCCCCTGCCCACGCCGCCGTGGCCGCCCGCCAGCGCCTGCAGACTGCAGCGGAGGCAAAGTCAATTGGCGAAATCTAAACAACCACAAAAACACAAAACAGTGTCTCCCCGCGGCGTTTCAGGTTCACACATGATGTGGAGACAATCTATCTCCCTCGCACTCTTGTTGTGCTATGGGATTCCTTGTCAGATTGGTTGCAGCGCCGCCGTCTCTGAAAACGCGCTGACATTTCCAGCCCCGGCAGAAAGACGCGCGGCGCTCGGACCCACGGGCCTCAGACCTGATGCAGACGGAGCGAGGGGCGGGAAGGAGGCGCATGAGAGGAGACAGGAGGAGAGGCTGCTGGCTCGGCCTCATCTTTCTGTCACTTCTGGTTTGGATTCGGCTCGCTCCCCCTGGACTCCTTCATTATAAA
>NW_019525236.1:285234-288976 GCF_002814215.2 Seriola lalandi dorsalis | reverse complement strand
TGACTCCACGTCTGGCTCCGTCTCACTCCTCCTCCCTCCCTCACCTCTTCCTCTCCTCTCCCAGTGTATTTCTGGCTCCTTTCTTCCTCTCACCTTCTCTCCATCCTCGCTGTGTTTTCCACGGTCTCCCGCCTCTCTGGCCGCCGGTGTCGTGGGAAACCCCTCTGTTTTCTGATAAGACTGATTGGCTGCTGATAACGGAATGAATCACTCTCAGCTCTGTCTGTCGACGAGTCCAACGTCCGTCACGTGACCTCGAATCACCCCGCTTGACTTCCTACATTTTTTTTGACGGCGGAGCGAAATGATAAATGATAGCTTAGAAAAACACGGCTTCATTTTCACTTCATCGCCGAGTCAGGAGACGTGAAGGAGGCGGACCGCGTGACGAACATAAGATCAGACAATTATTTCTTTCTATGTCCCCGGTCGCCGCTTCGTTTACATTACAAACCGGCATGTTTCAGTCCGACCTGAGCAGCAGGAGGACGGTGTTCGACTCGTATCAGTGTCCAGCTGATCATTAAACTCTGATAGCATCCAGGAGCAGCTGCTACACAGTCGTAATCACGGCTCTTCGATGTTAATCTGGGAGACCATGATATAATGTAATTAATGAACCTGAACTGCCGGTGACGCCTCGTTCTCCAGCGTCCTGATTGGTCCTTTAAATCTACCTGAGAGCCGCCCAGCACAGCGACGATGAACAGAGCAGAGCTGCTACATGATACAGAGCAGCTCCACGGCGCTCACACTGATGTGACACAGCTGCTGTCCCTTTACATACATGCATACATGCACACACACACACACACACACATACACACACACACACACACATACACATCCTGTGCACTCCTGACCCGACACCCTCAACTTTTGTCGACAAACTCTTTATCTGCACTCTATCAAACCTCTATCTGCCATCCTCCTCTAATGAAACCCCACCCCCACCCTCGCCTCATCCTACAACACACACACACACACACACACACACACACACACACACACACACATACACATCCTGTGCACTCCTGACCCGACACCCTCAACTTTTGTCGACAAACTCTTTATCTGCACTCTATCAAACCTCTATCTGCCATCCTCCTCTAATGAAACCCCACCCCCACCCTCGCCTCATCCTACAACACACACACACACACACACACACACACACACACACTCCTCCCCACCAGCTCCTTTTCTTCCAGTGCTTTTACCATATATATTCTCACCCCCCTCTTCATGGCAGGATTAAACTCTCAGGTTCTTGAAGGAGTCTTAAAACCGGGACATTAGTTTTAGCGTTAGCATTTTAGCACTTCCTGTCCCCTCGTCCTGAAAGTGTCCAGGTGTTACCAATGTGTTTGTGGTTAGATGGCTGAAATAAAGTCTGTGTTTAACACAAGCTCAAGACTTTTCCACGTTTTATTCTCGGTAGCATCTTCCACATCTCCACAGTTTCAGCATCGACTTGGTTCCTGAACTTATCGGTTCTTGCGACGTCTCTGTGGCAGCCTCGCCCCTGATTGGTCCAAACCGGTTGGAGGACCGTCTCTCTGTCGGCGGGAGGGATGGGGAGGACAGGTAGGATGAAGACAGAGCGATGAAGATGATTTCCTCTCCTCTGCTGCAGGATAGCAGCTGCTCCCATCATGTCCAGCACATGCTTCACTCATACAGCTCTGTAGAGACAGAGAGCATTCCAGTCTACGCCCCCCCCCGCCCCCCCCCCGGTGACACTTTCTCAGCCGTATGTCAGAGGGACAGCTGGATTCTGGGGGATGGCATATGAGCAGAGATATGTGGAGCATGTAGAATATGTGACTGTTCCTATCAGCGGCTCTGAGATCTGCGTCGCACCGATTCGTCAGTTATCGGAGCCGACAGCGACGACGACGTTGTTAGAAACGTCCCAGACTCGTCGTATATAATAATTGTTTGTAATTCACTCGCTGGACGTTGTTTTTACGTGACGTTTTAACTGGTCACATCTGTTTTATCTAAAACACAAGAAATCACACTAAACACTAACAGTCCGTTCTTGATCTAAACGTCTGCGCCGGCGGCCAATAAACATGTTCTGCTGCATTGTGGGATGTGTGTTTTTAACGTGCTCCATGCGAAAGGCGTTTGAGCTACTGCACATCACATGAGCGTCGTTTTGAAACATGCATCATACATGACACGCTGCTGCACGCTTATTATAAATAATACACACTCAGATCTGTCTCACTGGAACACAAGCTTTTTCTCTTTGTCTTTTTTGACACACACACACACACACACACACACACGTTCAGCTCCAGACAGTTCAGATGAGACTTGTCACGTCCATTGACATAGGGCCCAATTAAAGGGGAGGATTAAGCCAGGGCTGGGTGACCTCTTCAGGAATCTCTCCAAGACGCTGTGTGTACACTGTCAACCCTCTGACAGAGCTTCTCTTAAAGCACTTTCACCTGCTAATTAAGACGCTATGCACAAATGTAATGTAATTTGTGTGTGTGTGTGTGTGTGTGTGTGTGTGTGTGTTCGCTGCACACACCAGACAAAAGCACCGGTGAATGTCAGTGATAGATCTGCAGCCCGAGGAGCTTCTGTGTAAATATTTGACTTGAGCATTGTTCGGGGGTTTTGGAGCGAGCTCCAGCACACGTCACAGCTCAGAGGAGGGCGTGTCGTTTATAACATTAAAATATTACATGTTTTGGTGTGTGCATTTCGGCCGTGTGTGCGGTTGCTCCGGGCAACAAAAGCCAAGCAGTGTTTATGGTGTGAGGAGATTAGAATGGATAGCGGCGAGGCAGGAGCAGTGAGCTGTTGCTGGACAAAGCTCTCGATGACTGATTAGCGCTCAGTCGCTGCAGTTTTTACACAATGTGGAGAAAAGGCCCGGAGCGATCACACACTTCTCTGAGGTATTCTTTTTTATTTAGCAAACTAAAAAAAAAGGGGCATGGAAGGAAACTGGTGGACATTTTAAGTGGAATAATAACTTAGGGACAAAAGCCCGGCCGGAGATGGGGCTCATGGGATAAACAGAGTGGACAGGAAAGGTTAAAAAAGGGAAAGGAGTCGACCGGCACTGAGATCAAACACAGGGAGGGATCACATGAAGACAGACGGGAAAATATTTTGTAATAAAGATAAATTTATGGGGTTAAAAAAACTTTTGTTATAAAAAACTTTTTGTGATAAAAGTTTTTGAAACTAGAACTGAAAAATGAGGCCACTACAAAAAAAAAACATAATAATAAAAACACAATATAAAGAGTGAATCATGATAATGGTTCATCAAGTCAATTCTTCTGTTTCTTTACATTCGATTGTGACGAGCTTTGACCCGGAGGCTCAATCAACGTCTTTCAAAACTTTTCTAGCAAGTGTCCATTTCCTACGGAAGCCCAGAGGGACTTTTTCTATTCTAGTATTTATTTATTTATTTTTCTGCCAGGATCTTTTTCGGCCTTCACTGATTAAAATACATTGACTGAACAGAATAATGATGTTAACTAGAAAATTACAGGGAAATTTTGATGGTTTGGTTAGGGTTAGGGTAAAACATCTTCTCTGTGTCACTGTAGCGATGACATCACGCAGCCCTTGGCTGTCAGAGGTCAGGTCAGGAGCTGCCGTTGCCATGGCAATGTGAAAATCTGCCCAGAGTTTGGCTTCTACATGGCTTCAAACAACTGCAAATTATGAGAAAACCGTTACTTCTTTTCATAAACCGAAAAGA
>NW_019525236.1:274243-284935 GCF_002814215.2 Seriola lalandi dorsalis | reverse complement strand
CACTCCTCCTTTGAGTGCTCACAGTTTGAAAAGTTTACATGTTATGTAAAAACAGTTCCTGTCTTTTTGAGAGCAGAAGTTTTCCTCCGTTTTATAGTTTGAATCACATTTCTACGTGCAGGTATGAGAGAGCTGGGTGACTCAGCAAAAAGGTGAAATTTGTGGGTTTTTAAAGAAAATTCCAATGCATTTCTAATGCATTATTTATTCCCAGTTTTTTGGGAGTAACTTTGGGAAAAATTGGAATTTTAAAACCAAAAGTCATAGCACCTCTTTCGGGATCAAGACGCACGTTTTGATGTATATATTACTTAGCTATTCTAGCTGTAGAGGAGTCCCTCGGAGCTGAGCACCCGTGGCACTAATTAACTTGCTAACACACATTATATGTAGGTTGTTTTTAGATTGCATGTAGAAATTAAAAGGAAACATTAATGCTTTTAGTCCGATACAGACTGGGCTACTGGTGCACTTCTGCCTCTTGTGGCCTGAATGAGTATTACAAAAACAAACACTTCCTGACCAGAAACAAAATAAGAATCAGCTGTTTTCACAGATGAAAAGAAAATCCTTCAGGGCTTCTGTAATTTTCTTATTACTAGCAGATAAAAATATATCTATATATTTTGAATCAGTGACGAATTGAACTTGGAGTTTGGTTTTTGTCAACATTGGACTGATTCTTTAAAGCTGCATTAATTGATTTTTGGCAGGAACACATTATCACCTTATAAAGTTAGCATGGCTAATGTGTTAGCATTTCCACACGTTAGGCAGACATAGAACAACATTAACATTCAGACCACTTACCCTGAAACAAGTTTAATAATCAAATGCAAATTGTGTTTGTTAGTATTTTTAGAAATAAGATAAAATATCCTAAAATAAGGTTTTCTTGAGTCGCCCTTTGACATGAATCCAGACCTGTCCCGGGACACGTCCTCTGTCTCACTGTTTAGCCTGTCCATGTTCTCAGCAGTAACCACTGACCCCTTTAATCTGGGCTCAGTGAGACAGTCGTCCTTTAACACCTGCTGTGTCCCAAAAAACAAGGACACATACATGACGTTCTCACTTCGTTTTCCTGTGTTGGATTTTGATTATTTTAGCCTCACGCTTTCTGTCACTTTCCATGTTACGCTCAGATCACGTCCGGGTTTAAACAACTGCAGAGAAATCCTTAATGTGTTCAGCTGACGTCCGGTGTTGACGGACGTCCAGGAGGCTCAGCAGTTGGCTGACCGCGTCCTCAGAGGACAGTGGGCACAGAGCTGAGTTCAACACTGACAAATGTTTTTGGGCTGGTATGTGGGAGCCGGAGGAAGGGAAGCCTTGTTGAATACATGCTGGAGAATCTGCTCTCATGCTGCACAAAAGATAAACCTCCTGCTTCTCAGCTGCTGGATGACTGACTGGGCTCAAGTGATGCTTTATAGTGCTGTACATTGATGAATGGATGTAAAGAGTGCAGCTGGCTGACAGAGGTTAACACGGAATGATGTTTCTAAACTCAGGGCAGCAAATATGTTTCTATATAAACACGAATAAATGTCCAGACACATTAAGTTTTCTTAAAATACATTATCCCAGTCTTTATGTCCAAGTTTGGGTTACTTTAAAGGCCTGTGGTATTTGATGAATGATTTCTCCTCAAATCCAAGTTTAACACAGTTTTACAGTAAGTAATCGTTCCTCTCAGTATCTCTTGTATCATGTTTGTTTAGATAAATATTTTGTCTGTTTGAATTTGCTTCCTTGGTATCACATCTAAATATAGAGAAGGAAAAAATGGATATGAAAAAAAATTTATTATAATACAAACTAGTTATATAAGAAATTAAGCATAAAAGGAAAGTACAAAACTTCCCATGTACCATATCTCATAAGCCAAATAACAGTTTTGAGATAAAGCCTTGGGTTGCCCAGACGGGTAAACAAATACAAAAGCCAGAACACAAATACAAAAACCACAACACAAATACAAAAACCACAACACAAATACAAAAACCACAACACAAATACAAAAGCCACAAGATAAATACAAAACCCACAACACAAATACAAAAACCACAATACAAATACAAAAACCACAACACAAATACAAAAGCCACAAGATAAATACAAAACCCACAACACAAATACAAAAACCACAATACAAATACAAAAACCACAACACAAATACAAAAGCCACAAGATAAATACAAAACCCACAACACAAATACAAAAACCACAATACAAATACAAAAACCACAACACAAATACAAAAACCACAAAATAAATACAAAAGCCACAACACAAATACAAAAACCACAACATAAATACAAAAACCATTTGCCATTCATTTGTGTTGTGGCTTTTGTATTGGACATACCTTTATACTATATGGACCTTTAAGTTGTTGTGGCTTACAAGGGGCAACATTAGCACAGAGCTAGCTGTTAGCCTTTATTGCTACATGTTTCTGCTGTGGTTTGGAAGGAAATATCTGACTCTCTAAATTTAAATCCAGTATGTTCACTAGCTAGTTGCTAACTTTTTCACCAACACACCAGCTGCTGCTGGAAACAGGGAAGCATTAAACACTAAAGCTAATTTCACATTTATTGTTTATATAAAGGGACGTTGTCAGTTGCAGCTTTAAATGAAGAAATATCCCCAAATAAAAACCAAAGTTCGAGGGTTTTGCTGATTTAGATCGAGAGATATTTTGTATAATATCATGTCAGACGTTCAGTATTCATATTCATATTATTGTTCATCTGCCTCAACAAGACCAGAAGTGAAACTTGTTGCCATCCCAGTGTTTCCCTCCTGGCTGCACTGCTGCTCCTCTATCAGTCTCTGTGTCTCTATCTTGATTTTTCTCCCCCCCTATCTGACTCCCCCTCTCTGCTGTCTAATGACAGTCAGCAGGGCTGATAGGCAGATATATTTATACTGGTGGCAGGGGGGGGAGGAAGAAGTCATCAACCGAGCCCCGTCCAGCCTCCAGGCTCGGGCAGGCGTGGCTTAGAGGAAACCCTGGCCGATTAGCCCCTCCCCGATCAGGGCATATCCCTGTGTGCTGTCCCTGGCCCTGCTCAGAGCTCTCAGCTAGATGGGACCAAAGCTTCACCGCCCCGAAGACTCATACACTCCCACATCAGCCCCTGGGGGAGAGAGAGCAGAGCCGAGGAGGCAGCACACGGAGAGCTGAAGGCTGCAGCTGCTGCACACTGACACACAACAGGAGAGAAGACAGAGTGTGTGTGTTATGTTTTTGCCTCACACCGGTTTTCTCCTCGAGCTGTTGATGAGGCAGGCTCCGTCCACTCCATCTCATCTCAGCCTGGGGTCCAGAGGCGGCCGGGGGGGTCGCAGTGAACGCCACTTCTTCAGCTCGTGTGACTTTATTTTGCGACTTTTGAACACTGGAACTGTACTGTAAGCATTATGACTCTTCTGGGCTCTGAGCACTCCATACTGATACGAAGCAAGTTTAGATCAGGTGAGTGAAATCGATGCCCTCTCTGTTTACGTCTCTTGTGAATCTGTGTATGAACTCTCCGGCTCCCGTGTGCAGCTGTGTTTATCCCCGCGAAGAGCCGCGCAAACACTTTGTCTGCCAACACTTTGGCATTTAACAGGCAATCCTGTGTTCGTTATGTCATTGATCTGTCTCCACGGATGAGTTGTGTTGTGCTGTGGTCTTCAGTAACTCCAGCAAAGTGACAGGTGTGTGTAATATACTGCGGGGCGTGTGACGACACCAGGAATGCCAAAGGGAGGACGGAGATAACTCAAGAGATCCTCCCGGGTACCGAGCCCTAATGATGGATTCACGGCTGGGCGTGTTCTTTGATGTTCATCCACCTCCTCGTGAAAAACACCACGCCATGTGAGGGTGATGTCTCGGGCAGGTTAGCGCACTTGTTGCGTGCTGATGCTGCTGCTGCTGAGGGAAGCCAGCGGCGAAGCGTCCTCGCTCTGTGGCTCTGAGCTCGCTGATAAAGTGCAGATTAGAGACTGGAGAGGGGTCACAGGTTATCTTAATGTGGCTGAAGTGGAAGCTGATGGTGCTTGTGTATGTGTGTGTGTGTGTGTGTGTGTGTGTGTGTGTGTGTGTGTGTGTGCGTGTGTGCGCACCTTAGCATATCATGTCAAAGGAGGAAGGGCACGGACTACAGGACTGATTTAAACTCGACTTAACACACAGCAGCTGTTGGAGCTTTGTGTCCGTCCATCTTCACGTGAAGATGCTCAGTCGTCCAGGTCCCGGTTCTCCAGGAAGACCAGAATCCAGAGGCAGCTGGACTCGGTTGTAGACACTTGAAGACCTCTCATCCAAGAGGCTCTTGGATGAGAGGTCTTCAAGTGTCTACAACCAAGTCCAGAGAATCCAAGACATTCGGCTCCTCTTGGATCGCTTTTATTTTGAAGGTCCTGCCTGAGCCTGAGCATGTGTGTGTTTGTGCTGTTCCTCCACAGTGTGTGTAGTCTGACCAACACTGCCACCTCCCTGAGGAAAATGTAACTGATGGTGGCAGCAGAGCTCAGATTCTTCTCTCTCTCTCTCTCTCTCTCTCTCTCCTCTGTTAAAGCTTGTGTAGACGCTCGCCTCTGAAACCTTCCCGTCGCTGTGAACGCACAGACTCGCGGCCTGAGAGGCTTCAGCTCGGCTCTTGACCTGCAGTTTGCAGTAATTGCGTTCCAGAAATGGCAGGGTAAATGATGCTTTTCCTCTCAGTTGTTTAGAGCAGATCGGCTGGGTGGGAAATGACCCCCGGTGCTCCGGGAGGGGAAACATGAGAGAGTGCTGCGTTCAAAAGCAACAGGGGGGCGTTTTTCACCAAGGTGCCTCAGGTTGTGTGTTGATCTAACTGATGAGCTCTGGCTCTTTAATGTGGCACAGATGTGGAGATAAAGTTCACCTTGTTACAGTTGGAGGGGTTCAGCTACAAGCCACAACCGACACGTCGTCGGTGAATTTAAGATGTTGTGCGTAAGAGAAGTAAAACTTCGCTCCGAGAGATTTACAGGTAGTTTTACATCTGCTGCTTCAGGATTTACAGTTTTCTTTAAGCTGCAGCACCTCCAGTTGCATTCAGGGTCCTGTGAAAACCAGCTCCTTTTCCTTTTTGCACCACGCTCGAGCTGCATTATCAAAGCCATGGGAACTGCTGCTGCTGCATGGGTGACGCTAAAAGGAAAGATAAAGATCTCACTTAAGTGTTCCCTGTGGACTGCTGAATGGTCTGTGTGTGTGTGTGTGTGTGTGTGTGTGTGTGTGTGTGTGTGTGTTTGTTTTAACTGACTCGTTCTCATGCCGATTTGATTAACAGCTCAAAGGGCCCGTGCTCTCGAGCTCACTGCCGTTACATAACAGTCCGACAGAGGCGGCAGATATAACATTAAACAATAGCAGCCCTGCAGCTAGCTGTCCGCCACCTGGTTTGTCTAAACACCTGTTCAGTATCAGCTCCACACCCAGGCCTCCACCTGCAGGAGCTCCGTATCTCTGCGTCCCGTCTGTGGTTGAAGCTAACAACAATTAGCTCAGAGAAAAAACTGTCCTGACACCAAATTATCTCAGATACGTCAGGGAGCGTTCATGAAGTGAAAGCTGTTATCTAATCTAAAACGCATTTACTTCACTGAGACGTTAGCTTCGTCACGTTAGCTTGTTGCTAACGAACAGAACAGCAGGCCAGAGGCTTGTGTTCAAATGAACTAAAATGAACTTTTATCTGTCCTATTATGTTTTGTTTATGTATTTGTTTGTTTGTTTATTTGATGTTATTTGTTTATTTGATGTTAATAAACATCACTACAAAATAAACAATGTAAACATGTTGTATTGTAGCAACAATGCTAACGCTCTGCTGCCCTCTGGAACAGTTTTTAGTGTCATCAAAGAACTGAACTCTGTTACAAACGTTACAGACTATTTATTATTTGTTTTTATAATTCATGTGTATGTTATTTAAGCTATTTAATTATTTATTGTGTGTTTGTTTTGTTTTATCTTGAACTCTTGTGCCACTACGCAGATGCATGAAACTTCTTTGCGTAGCTGTGCAATGACAAATAAAAGCGTTCTGTCTATTTTATTCTAGTTTACATCTGTTGTCAGGCAGGTAAGTTCCAGGTGACGGCAGATCTGGTTTGACTTCAGCCAGTGTTTGAGATGTGTCTTCACTTCCCTTCACTGACAGCACAGTTGTTGTTGTTGTTGTTGTTGTTGTTGTTGTTGTGCTCGTCGTATTAATTCTTTAACCAATTAAACATCTTGTGAGACCAGACCAGTGTTTCTCCAGTAATCACAGCAGCTCTGATAATATTTCTGACGGATGATAATAATAAATAAGATGAGAGGTAAAAGCTGGACATCTTCCACTGTCGGTGAATTCACTCTGGCAGCAGATAAAAAAAAGCTCTTACCTGTGTTTTTGCACAGATCTGCATCACCTTGCTATCTGAGCGTGCTCCATCAGTCAGTGTCAGAGCAGCTGTGTGTGTGTGTGTGTGTGTGTGTGTGGTGGAGCGTTGGCTCACCTGCACACTGGCTCGGCCTCACCTTCATAAATCTGCCTCTAACCGTCCCGGACCGCAGGAGTAATAGGAAGACGTGGGTTCTGTTTTAAGGTGGATTTTCACTTTATGCAGACGTATGAGACTAAAATAAACCCAATACTTCATGTAGTAAAAGCTGTTTATTAGAAGTTGTACAGCGGCGCTCATACATCTGTCGCAAACACATTCCTGCTGGGGAAGGTTCAGGAGGACTCATGGAACAAATGCAAGCGAGTGGCTGGAGTGCGAGTGTAACAGCGTGGTGTTATTGTTAGCCTGGTGTGGTGGCGGTGAGTGTTTGAGGCAGTAAATCAGAATATCGCTGCACTGGCTCGTGTAATTATCGGCGCTTCACCAGCGCCAGTCGAACGATCATTTATTTACACCATAAATCTGGAAACGTGTAAATGTGGCCGCAGGTTTGTGTGTCATTTGTTGTCAAGGAAGTGAAACAGCGGAGTGTGGTGTGGTCAGTGGTCTGAGATCACACAGCTTGGCTCAGGTCCTCGTCCTGGAACATCAGTGAGGCCGGCTCTCGGCTCGCACTCAGGCTTCTCAGCAGAAACAGATTATTGATAAAGTTTCAGAGTTGAATTCAAATCAAAAAGCTCTGCAGGATTAACTCACACTAACCGTTCCGCTGCTTCGTCATCTTTGCTCTTTTCATGCCAGAGGAGAATAAATCTGCAAAGTGCCTGTGAGGCCGGTCAGCGTGGGCTGTTTAACTGTCGGATACAGAAGTGTGAAGTGTGAACACTTTCACTAAGAATGAACAACGTAATTATCTCAGATTTCTGAGATTTAAAAAAATCCTCAAAAAAATGTAATTAATTAGGTAATTATCTCGTTAATTCAGAATAACGGAGCATTTAAAAGAAAAATCTTGTTTTTCTGAATTAACGAGATAATTATTTCAGATTTCTGAGGTAATTATCTCGTTTGATTGAATGACGCCTCCGTAGTGTCACAATCACGTGGCAGCTGCCGTAAACAAAGTGCAGAGCAGGGAGGAGCGTCTCTCGACTTCAGGCTCAGCACAATTAGCCGAAGCTAACGCTAACACTTACACCTCATCGTCCCTTTGCAGAGACTGACGCGAGTGCGTTTGTTCCTGTGTGGTTCATGTTGTGGTCGTGTGTTCAGCCCCCACCCCCCACCCCCACCCACCTGTAAACTGAAGCAGATGTCATAATGAAGGGAAGGGGCTGCTGTTACAGAACTGAGGTGCTGCCCCGTCAGAGCGCTGTGATGTGGCACCAGAGCCGTCACATCAGAGCTGGAAGGGGTTTGAGGAAATTCGTAAGATGCTGATGATGTGGCCACAGCTGCATGAACACGAACCACCTGAGACAATTAACAGGCGGGAAGACTAGCAGAGAGTAATTAGAGGCTGGAGGAGAAGGAGGAACATTTCATACTGAGACCTGCAGATAAGACGAGGGAGGAAAACCACGCAGACAAAGAGAGGACAAGAAAGAAAAGGATCCACAGACATGGGGGAGGCTCTGTGTTTACGACCCCACACTCCCACCTACACACACACACACACGCACACACACACACACATGCTGCAGACCACACACTGCAGAGCAGATCTGTTTAAAAGCCAGGAGCCGTGTTTATCATTCCCTACATCCTGCTCACAGAAATATTTGTGAGCCAGCAGTGTTGTTTTTCTGTTTTCTGTGTGTGTGTGTGTGTGTGTGTGTGTGTGTGTGTGTGCATGTAGATACCTACAGTACATACAGAACATGTGAGCAGTGTTTTCATGTCAGACTGATGAAGTTAGAAAAATGAAACATTTAAAGTGGCTTGAATTCTCAGTCTCTCTTCCTGCTTTTTCTCTGTCCCTCACCTGTCTGTCCTCATCTCTCTCTCTCTCTCTCTCACCTGTCCCCCCCTCTTTCTCACCCCTCTCCTCCATCTACCTCACCCTCCTCCCTCCTCCCACCCTCAGTCCTACAGTTAAGACTTCAGCAGAGGAGGACACGAGAGCAGCTGGCAGACCAAGGCATCATGCCTCGTGAGTAACGCCTTCCAACACTGAGCTGCCCCACACACACACACACACACACACGCACACACACACACACACGCACACACACACACACACACACACACACACACAGACAGAGGTCCACTTACATGCTTTCACACTGTAGTGTGACTCCAGCAGACAAATGGAAAGAGTGAGAGACACTGAAGCGAAGGGAACGTGTCACACGTCGGTTTAATCTGCAGTGAAAGTCGATGGGAATCAGTTCAGCGTTTAAAAATCACATGATCAAAGTGACGAGCAGTAGAAACAACAGCGTCCGTGTCATCTTCCCTCATATTCTCTGTGTCAGGGTGAAGGTAGAAATGTCAGAGACGGGTTTCTCCAGACAAATGAGAAAATGTTTTGTTTTTTTTTCCAATCAGCTCGATATCCAAAAACAATTCATATTCATTAATCGTGTGATTGTTTTGGCAGATGGAGCGGTTTCAGTCGAAAAGGTCTTTTCTTCATTTTCACTTCAAAACAATATAAAAATGGCGAAGATGTGATTTTTGTTCGTCTCGTACCAAACAAACTTGTTTCCTTCACGTCTGGAGAATCTGATCTGTAGCATCATGATGCTAATGATGCTAATGACGCTAACAATGCACAACAATGTGACGCTTTTTACTTTTATCAAAACAAATCGCAGCTCACAACATTCTCACAATGTAACGTCACCCTTTACATCCAGAGACTTCATGGTTCATTCAGAGTCGTGTCTCTCGGTGTCCCCTCTCTCTCTTTTAGCTCGGTGTTCGGTCTCCACCGGCTCCTCAGGAGATTGTCTCACTCTTTAGCTGCTAAACTCTTCACGACCTCCGGCAGCTGCTCTCTGACTCGCTGTGTGACGCTGGCCAGGAAGAGGACTGTGGGTTTGTTAGAGCTTTTTGATGATGATGATGATGATGATTATGATGATGATGAGAGCATAGAGACCGAAACAGAACGTAAGTTGCAGGATGGAAATGCAAAGAATATATAATCGAAGGATCAGTTGCTGCCTTTTAGAAACTGGCTCTTCAGTTCTTGCTCCTCAGTTTTACTCTGAAGATCTTGGCACTGACTCGCGAGACGCTTCGGATCAACGACTCTGACAAACTGCGCGACATGTCTGTGACTGTCTGTTGTGACGACGCCGGCCGCTCGCGAACGAGGGAGACAAGAGAACGAAGGGATGGAGATGGAGAGGGAGAAACAATCAGTGAAATCAGCTGAATCTGCAAATTCATCCTAGTTTGTGCTTTTTCATGAGCGTGTAACGTGTGATGGCGTAACCGCCGTCAAGCTGTGTCAGAGCTGAGCTGTAACTGTGCTGGAGATCATTTAAATTGCATCGTCTCTGTTAAATAAATAAATGAAGTAGATTTAGAAACAAAAGACCTCAGATTAAAGTCAGGCAGAGAAACAGGTAGGAGGAAAAGTAAAAAGATGCCAGATGCTGTAAAGAGAAGCAGATCCAGGCTGCGCAGACAGATAAATCCTCAGGTAGTGACAGATACAGAGGTGGGCGTAGAGGAAGCAGGTGGATGTGCGGCCCCGCAGGCGGAGAGACAGACAGGCGGAGAGACAGACAGGCAGAGAGGCGGCAGCCAGCGAGCGGCAGACAGGTCGGTGAGTGACCGCCGAGGAATGCTCTCGTGCTGGAAGAGCCTCTCAGTCTCAGATTTACACAGCCTGTACCTGTTTACAGCAGAGCGCCTGCAGAGCGCCGCATCAGAGCCGAGGCACGCCCTGACCCGACGACACGGAGCCGCACTCAGAGCTTCGTGCTGTTAGTGTCATTTAGAGCATAGTGATGAGAACGCGTAGACCTGTCTGCACTGAGCGTGCTCTTAAATCCTCACTGTGGCTGTGATTAACGGCCTCCATGTTGTGCAGGCCGGTTGGGGGGGGGGCTGCCATGTCTGCCATGTCTGCAGCTCTCTTCTTTAGCTCCGACTCACGCCGCCACATTTTCACATATTCACGACGAAGCGAACTGAAGTGAACCCCAGATCTTATCGATCCCTGATGCTGCAGAGCAGAGCGCTGTCGTCTGGAGCGGCGAGTGATGCCAGTGTACAGTTGCTGCTCGTCTGTAAGAACAAACACGGGGACCT
>NW_019525236.1:269741-274223 GCF_002814215.2 Seriola lalandi dorsalis | reverse complement strand
GGTTATGGGGGGGACTTGGACTCTCGGCCAGGGATTTGTTGAATGATATCTCTGGCACCGTTTGCCATTTCACAGAGGCTCCAGCCTCCAGATAAACTGCTGGTAAGTGTGCGGGGGAACGGAATCCAGAGGCCCGGCGAGGCCCTATCAGTTTCTAGGAGTCTGTCACAGATAAGGCGGCAAGGAGCGACGCAATTGGCCAGCTCGCTTTTTTTTAAAAAAGGGACTTTCAATTGGCTGTTTATCTCTTGATTGCAGGCGGTGGCGCAGATGGAGCAGGGCTGCAGAGACTTGTGTTTGTTAGTACACACTTTCTTACGCCCACACACTCCATGTCTTATCATCATCCCCCCCCCCTCCACCAAAAAATGAGACATATTTGAGGGCGTCCTCCTCCTCCTCCTCCTCCTCCTCCTCCTCCTGCTGCTGCTGCTGCTGGCTCTGCCCGGCTGGAGATGGACATGGCACAGGGTCTGTGTGTATATTACCCAGGGAACATCTGGTGTTTATTAGGCTATTGAAGAATCCGCCCCGGCCTCTCAGGCCTGACTGGCGTGTGGCCTGCATGGGAGCACACTGTCTGCTGCTGGCCACAGGTCTGACTCACACACACACACTCACACACACACACTCACTCACACACACTCACACACACACACACACACACACGCAAGATCTAATATTTCCTCATAAAGATAACAGGGCTGTAGCTGCAGGTCCACCGTGCTCGTGTGCACGTCAGAAGCTTTCATCCTGGGTGGATGGAAACACGGAGGGAATGACTCCCCGCCTAATGCACCATACGTCTCCGCTCTGGGCGCCGTGTTTACATCAGCAGGTATATGTACGGCGTGTTTTTAATACGGCTGCACAGTGTTTAAAGTGTCTGTAAGCCGGCCTCACGGTCACCGGCTCGTGTTACAGCGCGTCCCGCAGCCAGAGAGGTTTAAACACGCTGAGAGCTCCGTGTGTCTCCGTGACGACCAGTCAGGCTTTAAATCAAGCCGGTGTGTGACAGGTGAAGCTGGGGGGGGGGCGGGGCAGAGTGAGACAGCTGAGCTATAAACAGAAGGTGATGTCATCCTGCTGGTGGACGCCAGCGGATCACCGCCGTGACCACGAGCAGCTGATGCCCCCCCCCGCCCCACCTCTTTTCACTGGACACTGGATCAGCTGATTTACCCCCATCCCTCCTTTACTACACTCGTCCTCCCTCTCTCCTTTTCTTCCCTCCATCCTCCAGGCTGCTTTCAGTCTCTCTGTCCTCCCTTCCTTTTCTTACTTCAACCTCCTTTTCTTTCCTTCTTTCCTTCTGTCTTTCTTTGTTTTCATTATCTCATCCTTTTCCCACTGGAAATTCTTTCTCTTCCATCCATCTTTTCCTACTTCCATTTTTACTTCAACTTTCTTTTCTACTTTAAATCTTTCTTTATTTCATTGTCCTCCTACTTTCCTCCTTCTTGACATTTGTTCCTCTGTTCCTTTATTCCTCCATTTCTTCATCACATCTTTTTTTCTCAGTTTTTCTTTCTTTTCTTTTCTCATTAGTCTGATTTTTCCTTCCTTCAGTCTTCCCTCATTTCCCTCTTTAATATTCCCCCTTTTTTTCCTGAGGTATTTCCTCCTTCCTTCCCTCCTCTCTGTCCTCTCTTCCTCTTCCTCTTCCTCTTCCTCTTGTTTCAGATTAGATTCTGATTTGACTGAGACATGAAGCCAAATCTTTTCTGTATCTGAGATTAAGGAAGTTTAATGCATCATATGAATCTTACCTTCATTCTGATGTTGGATTATATTTTTATGAACTTACATTTTCATCCGACTCCACCTGAGTCTCTCAGATCTGGATCCAGTTCAGTCCCTCACAAACACAGACATTATATTTGACCAAATAAGAGCTGCTGCTCTTTCTGTGTCTCGTATAAAGAGCCTGACTCAGAGCTCTCCTCGGTGTGAGGGCAGAGTCTGGGCAGACTGTGGGCCAACTCCGGCTCTGATTATTTATTCTGGATTTGACCGAGAGAGATTGAGGAAGGCTGGAAATCTCACCTGCTGCTGCTCTTTAATTACAACCTCCGTATTTATTGTTCCAGTTCTCAGAGTGTGTGAGTGCCGAGCGTCTGATATTACAACTGATCCAACACAGATTATTGATTGTTGAAGGCTGAAGGAAACAACAGCTGGATGCAGCAGAACTAAAGGGCCAAGATGAAATGATGAAATGAAAATAAACAATCAGCGGAGGTGAAACAGACGGGACTTTAGATAAACGGTGTGATTTGATTTTACAAGGAATTTTGGAGCAGAAAGTAGAAATAAAGTATTATGATCATTTTATTATTTACTTAGAAAATACAACATTCTTCTTATTGAAGAGAAAGATTATTTATATGTAAAATGTATGTGCATTTATCATATACTGTCATAGAATCTTTGGTCTTTGCAGGAGGTGAAACTTCTGCAGTTTATCAGTGATGGAGGAAATATTTTCATTCTTTACAACGTCAGATATTATCGTCTGAAAATACACAAACACATTTTCTCCATTTAAAGTTTTAGTGAAGTAAAAATGAAACTGTTTCAAAGAGGAATAAATGAAATATTTATTGTTTGTTTGAGTTCGTTGTAACGTTAGCTCGTCCGTTAGCCGTTAGCTTGAGCAAGAAGGAAAACCACTTTGACAGGGTTGTTAGCATCTGTTAGCGAGCTAACCATGTGATTGATGTAACCGATCTGGATGCTGGAAGTAAGTGGAATAGTTCAGGGTTCTGTTGAGACCAGGATCCAGGTTCAGGCTGTGGTTTGTGTTTGGATTAAATGTTGGTTTGAATTTTCTCCTCAAACTTTATTCTTTCAAAGTAAAAGTAAAATGACTGAGTGTGTTGCAGGTCGGTCCCTGTCAGTGTCATTCTACATTATATTATCATGTGATTGTCAGTGTCATTCACGTGTCAGCAGCATGTCACTGTCTTCATGTGGCGTTCACACTGTACCTGTCTTGAACAGATGTCCTCAGTCTCTCCTTCAGTGCAGCATGTTCAGTCATGTGATCACGGTGTGTCGCGGTCGTGTTGCTGACGGTCTGGTCCCCCTGTGTGTTGTGCAGACCCGGTCTCAGACGGCCCCCCTCTGGAGGCCCAGCTGAGGCTAAAGCGAGCCCGGCTCGCCCAGGACCTGAGCGAGAAGCTGGCTCTCAGGCCGGGGCCCCTGGAGCTGGTCCAAAAGAATATCATGCCCCTAGACTCAGCCGACACAGAGACAGGTACCAGCAGCTGTGTGACGCAACGTAACACACCTGTAACACCTGTAACACCTGTAACACCTGCTGCACCGCAACCTGTGTGTGTGTCTGTGTGTGTGTGTGTGTGTGTGTGTGTGTGTGTGTGTGTGTGTGTGTGTATGTGTGTGTGTGTGTGTTCAGTACAAAGCACTCTGCTGGAGACTGTGATCTCCTCAAACAAGCATGTACTTTAATGACTTCACTGTTCAACTTCAACACAGTCACATCACCTCACCAGAATGTTTATTACAGATGTTTGATGAACTTTATGTTCCTAGAGAGAAAGATAGATAAATAGATAGATAGATAAATAGATAAATAGATAGATAGATCTTCTTTATGCCAACCTGGCAACAAGAAGTTAGTTGTGTTTGGAACAGCTGATCACTGATCTACTCTGCTCAGCATTCATGAAAGTAATATTAATAAACAATAAGTTACAATTAAAAAAACCTTTTCTAAAGTGAGATTTATCAGAACTCAGGGACAAACTTCACGTTTTATGACTTTCACAAAGAACGAAAAGTTATTTACATTTCTAAAACATGTTTATTCAAAAAGCATCTTCAAGTATTTACAAATCCATATAGCAGAGTCAAGTGTTTGGGAGCTCCGACTCCGACTCCTCCTCCTCCTCCTCCTCCTCCTCCTCTTCTCTCCTCCTCTTCCTCTTCCTCCTCTCTCCTCTCCTCCTCCTCTGGTGTTTGATGTAAGGGAATGCAGCGCTCCCTCAGACCCTGTGAATTAATGCTGTATGAAGCGTCGTCGCTCTGTTTGTCCAGAACATGTTACTCTCTCTCTCTCTCTCTCTCTCTCTATAGCGTTCTTGGCAGCGGGACAAGTGTTTTCTGAGACTGGTGGTTTTGAGCAGTTTTATGTTTGCCCCTTGAGCCTCCAGTAAACATGTTGCGTAAAGGAGGCGGGCTGCAGTCAGCTGGTTTACACTACCTCTGCAGGAGGAGGCCGAGCGCCGTTTATTGAGACGAGCAGCAGCTGTATTTGGATCCACCCTTTTTCTTTAGAAGTGTATGTTTTGAGTTCGAGTGCGTCCTTGTGTGGGTGTGTGTGTGTGTGTGTGTGTGTGTGGGTGTACCTGTGTGTACTGTATGTTTGTACCCACCTCCTCCCCTGTTTTGAGCCATCTCCACAGTTTCATGACAGCACCAGGCCGCTGCGTCCCCCTCACCCCCCCTCACCCCCCCTCA
>NW_019525236.1:269011-269721 GCF_002814215.2 Seriola lalandi dorsalis | reverse complement strand
AAAAACGACATAGTATAGTAAGGCATAAAAATTCATAAAAATGTCATAGTATAGTAAGGCATAAAATTTCATAAAAATGTCATAGTATAGTAAGGCAAAAAAATTCATAAAAATGTCATAGTATAATAAGGTATAAAAAGTCAAAAAAACGACATAGTATAGTAAGGCATAAAAAGTAATAAAAACGACATAGTATAATAAAGAATAAAAAACGACAGTATAGTAAGGCATAAAAGTTCACAAAAATGTCATAGTATAATAAAGCATAAAAAATGACATAGTATAGTAAGGCATAAAAATTGATAAAAATGTCATAGTATAGTAAGGCAAAAAAATTCATAAAAATGTCATTGTATAATAAGGTATATAAAGTCATAAAAATGACATAGTATAATGAAGCATAAAAAGTCAAAAAAAACGACATAGTATAGTAAGGCATAAAAATTCATAAAAATGTCATAGTATAGTAAGGCAAAAAAATTCATAAAAAAGTCATAGTATAATAAGGTATAAAAAGTCAAAAAAATGACACAGTATAGTAAGGCATAAAAAGTTATAAAAACGACATAGTATAGTAAGGCATAGAAATTCATAAAAATGTCATAGTATAATAAGGTATAAAAAGTCATAAAAATGACATAGTATAATAAAGCATAAAAAACGACATAGTATAGTAAGGCATAAAAATTCATAAAAATGTCATAGTATAG
>NW_019525236.1:260979-268991 GCF_002814215.2 Seriola lalandi dorsalis | reverse complement strand
CCTCACCCCTCACCTTACAGCCCTGCAGCCCCTTACACAACACTCCCAGCGATGGTTTCAACCTCTGTCCGGTAGTTTTAGAAACTATGTGACCCTCTGTAGCTTCTGAGCCAGCCACTTGAAAAGCGGAAGTGCACACGGCTCACAGACTTCCTGTCATTCTGCCGTCTCAATCTCCCGCTGACACGGAGTCGACTTAAAGACTCATGGAAAGTGTCGGAGAGTGTGTGGCTGCAGAGAGGGAAGGAGTTAAACATGAACAGGTGGGAGGAAATGGCATTCAGGACAATGCTGTGTGTTAAGCTCCGTCAGTGTGTGTGTGTGTGTGTGTGTGTGTGTGTGTGTGTGTGTGTGTGTGTTGCGAGGTCACTGAGTTGCACAGAAAGAGCCTGGTGCTGTGATTGAAACCAGGGTCTGTTCCGCGCTGTCACATGTTTGGATACAAAAAGAGAATCTTATACCTCTACACACACACACACACACACACACACACACACACACACACACACCTTTGCCACCTCCCTCCCTCCCCTCTGTCAGATAGCTGCTCTCAGCTCCTCCAATCAGAGCGGCCTTCGCTATCGGCCGCTCCATTCAGCTGCGTGATGGAGGTAAAGTGGTCGTGTCAGTGTCTCACCCACGGAGCGTAACACCTCCGGGGCTGAGAGAGCGGCGAGGTGTCAGTGACACACAGACAGGCAGAGTGTGAACGCCACAGGGAACACACATCACATACAACCTGCAGCCGTTTGTGATGTGCGATCCAAGATCACATATTCAAAATACTCCTTTAGTTTTCTTGATAAAGACCTGGTGCACCTTAACTCACCTGACTCTGTGAACGACTCACAGCTGATCGATGGACATGAAACACTTCACCAGTAATTGATTGGAAAGATCGTGGAGAACTCTTCATTTATCTCCATAAACTCAGACATTTAAGATACAATCAGAGGAACCTGAAGTTTTTCTCCTCAGTTCAGTTGCTAAGTTCTATAGTATAAAGCCAAGATAAGGAGAAACATTAAAATACTACATTGTATGAAACATTAAGGAGAAGAATTAAGGGTGTTTTGTGCAGCAGTTTTTATTTTAAGGAAACCTTGGCCTTTATCTTTAATTGATGTAGATGTTTACTTATTTATTTCATTAGGAACAACTTGTCCGCACACAACCACAGCTCAGCATGAGCGCTGCCTGACAAGCTGAGGCCAGGGTGAGATCAGGAAGGCAGCGCCTCCGTCGTGTCGACAGTGACAGTAAAGAGACGCAGGTCAGAAAGATTTTTACTGAGTCGATCTGTCACGGTGCAGGAAGCTCGTGGAAATGATTCGCTCGTGATGGAGCAAGAGGTTGTAAACAAAACCTGCACGTGATCCGAAACCTGAACTGTAACATTATGACTCACGTAAACACCTGTCAGTGACCTTTGACCTACTGTATGTTCTGTACTTCAGTGAGAACACATGATATTTTTACTGATGCAAATGAAACAAACAGTGTCTGTGTCTCCCGCAGTGAACCACGGTAAGTTCCCGAAGCAGGACGACTCGTATGCGTTCGAGGAGGACAGCAGCAGCGACGGTCTGTCTCCTGAGCAGCACCACAGTGACGAGTCGCAGGGCTCGGCCTGCCCTTCATCAGAGGCTGTGGGCAGCACGCCCTCCTCCTCCTCCTCACCTGCCCTCACCAGCCCCCGACAGGTAAAACAACAGATGTTCTCCTCCTCCCTCCATCATGTCTTTCACCCGTGTGTCCTCAGCTGTGGTCGTCCTGCCCTCCTGTGGCGGCAGAGTGAACTGCACCCGCCCCTGTGTTTCCACTGACCGTTGGACTGAGCTGAACTGGGCAGGTGTCACATTCCCGCTTACCTTTCACTCATGATGACCTCATTCCAACGGTCGCCACCGGCAACGGTCACTTGACTGAAACTGGTGCCAGAACAGGGTTGTTTAAATCCAACTCCCACTGTGTGTCTGCAGAGGAAACAAACTGTCTCCATGACAACAAAAAACAATGTCACCAGAACCAGTAAAAACATTCAACTGGTGGATTTTTATTCGCTGTGATTTCACTGTTCACTGTTTGGCACCAGTCGCAGTTTCTGCTCCACCAGACACAGAAACAAACCTGTGGGAGTGTTTCTGTGTCGGGTGGAGCTGGACTGAGGACGGTGATGTTGGTCCAGACTCAGACAGATGTTGGATGACCATGAAATGTGGTGCAGATATTCACAGTTCTCACCTGGTGCGTTTATATTCTTTGACTCTTTGTCAAATGTCAAGTAAAATGGGAAACAACACAATGTTGAATTATTCCGCTGAAAGGAAATCAATCATTACATATTAAAATATTGGATAATTACTGATACGTTAACTTAAGTATTTTAATGTTGCATCAGGCTGCAGCACCTTCTCTTTACAGCATGAGATAATTACATGTTGTTTTATAAACTGTCGGTTTCTTTAATTTACTGCAAAATCTTGTAGCAGAGTGGAAATCTGAAGTGGCACAAAACTAAAACTAAAACACTCAACTAAAGTTCCTTTAAACTGTGACCAAACACCTGAGAACTAATGACATGAAGCTGTTTGTTGTTTCAATTAGCAACTAATCAGTTGAAACGATAAACATTAATGAACACGAGTGATCTTTCTCAAAATTATTGTGAAAATAGAATCAGGCCTAAAGGACGTTACATGGTTAATATACATTACATTGTTCCAGTTTATTTCCATCCACATTTACAGTTGGCTTCTCCTGTGATCAACAATCATGTGTGTTGTTTCTATTTGTGAACAGGGGGGGACAACCAGAGACCCACCTGATCAAAGCCAGGATGAAGGACTGTCTGGTGCCAACAACAGCCAGGCCACTCCCCCCATACCTGTTCCTGCTATCGTCAAGGTCAGCTGACTCTACACAACGCTGATCTTCATCCTTTAGATTTCAAACACAGTTCAGACCTTCAGCTCTCACTGTTTCCTCCTCTCTGCTCCGCACAGTCCAAGACGTCGGACAAGAACCGACACAAGAAACCCAAAGATGTGAAGCCCAAAGTGAAGAAGCTCAAGTACCACCAGTACATTCCTCCAGACCAGAAGGCGGAGAAGTCCCCTCCGCCCATGGACTCGGCCTACGCCCGACTGCTGCAGCAGCAGCAGCTGTTCCTGCAGCTGCAGATCCTCAGCCAGCAGAAACACTCTCACACACACACGCAGACGCAGCCGTCGCAGCAGCACACACACACTCCGCAGACGCAGGCCCAGTCTCAGCAGAGACAGCCCGCCTTCAGCTACCAGCCTCACCCGCCGGCCCACGCCCACAAGTGAGTCACACTCAGCGAGGAAGGAATAAATCTGACAAAATAACATCAACTCAGCACTCTCTCTCTTTTCTGGAGTTAGCGTGTGTAGACTGTTAATAAACGATGCCTTATTGAAACTGGTAGAGAGTTTCTGTGTATTTGAACTGTGTGTTGCTGTCAGTGATGAATCCACCTCTCATGTCTGATTCCAGAGGATCCGGTGAGCAGATATCAGCCTGTGGCTCCTCTGGTCCGTCCAGCTCAGCCAACAGTAACTCCCCCTCTCCGGTCAAGAGTGCCTATCCCAACCAGAGTAACATCTCACCGGTCAAACCTGGGCCCCTCCCGGCCAATCTGGATGACCTAAAAGTAGGTGTTAACTCAGATAAACGGTGTTAACTGTCCAAGAGACTCTCCGTCTGATCCGTGTCTGTTTCCTCTGTAAGGTGTCAGAGCTCAGGCAGCACCTGCGTATCCGCGGCATGCCTGTGTCAGGTACAAAGACCGCCCTCATCGAGCGACTCCGGCCCTTTAAAGACTCCAACGCCGGCTCCTCGCCCTCAGGCTCCTCCGACATCACCACAGTCACCTTCCCTGTCACACCCACAGGGTCCCTGTCCTCCTACCAGTCCCCGTCCTCCTCCAGCGCCCTGTCACAGGGAGGGTACTACCCTTACCCCAGCACCTCCTCCACCCCTCCCATCTCTCCGGCCTCCTCGGAGCTGTCCCTCAGCGGCTCGCTCCCCGACAGCTTCAGCGACGTGCCCATGTCCTCGCCCACGCAGTTCGCCCTGCAGCCGTCCCCGGCCCAGCTCAGCATGGAGGACGGCGTGGTGGGAGGAGGGGGCAACCAGGGCGGCGGAGGACAGATGGCGGGGGAGGGCGGAGGTATGGAAGGGCTGGAGGCTGAAAAAGATAAAATGTTGGTGGAGAAGCAGAAGGTGATCGAGGAGCTGACGTGGAAGCTGCACCAGGAGCAGAGACAGGTGGGTGACGACCGGCTGTTTGAATGACATGACTGCACAGGCAGAGTTTACCTCTGTGTCTTATGACAGGTCAGTTCTATAATCAGTGAAGTTAAATCCAGTTTCTACTTGAGTCGCTGATAAAAACGAGCTTCTTCTGAGTTACCACAGGATGTAATTCTGCCATGGAGATGTATGGCACATTATATAGCGCACAATGAGTGTGTCAGTGTAACGTAAGAATGTAAAATGTGCACCACATATATGTTAACTTTACAGAGCGTGTCCATATTAAAGGAGCAGAACAAGCAGCTTTGTCCCCTTCATTCATTTTATAAAAGCTGCTTTTCCCCTGGAGGACTGCAGAGAGGAGCTGCACTCGGGTTTTAATTTAGAAAAGGAAGAAAGAAGAAAAGAATAAATAAATAACAAAGGAAGGGAAGAGAAACTGATGAACTTAAAATTAAATTAATCCTTAGTTTGACTGAAGATTTTGAAAGAGAGAAAGTATTATAAGGAGGGTGAAGGGTTTAGATACACGACAAAACATAGACGTGCTGATTGACACATTAACCTCACCTGTCTGCACCTGATAGGTTGAAGAGCTGAAGATGCAGCTCCACAAGAGGAAACGCTGCTATGGAGCAACACAGGACACCGTCCCTCCCCCGTCTCACCCCCCCATGCGCCACCAGCAGACTCCAGCTATGATGGGTCAGCACTTCTTTGGTGTGACCATCAAGCAGGAGCCCATGTCCCTGTCCTCCAGCTGCCCCTTGTCCTCTCCCAAGCAGCTCAAGAGCCCCCCTGGCAGCTGCATGGAGGACATGGGGCACTGCAACACCTCTGTCTCCACCCTGGGGGGCCCCGTGGGGCCACAGTGCATGGACGCGGCCCCTTCCTCCGGCAGCCCCTCCGCCATGCCTGCGTTCCTCAGTCCTCAGTGCTCGCCACAAGACTCTCCCAACGGAAAGTCCTCCAGTAGTCCCCAGCCTTCGTCTCCTAACAACCCCTACCTGCTGTCACCTCCGCTGGGCAGGGACGGCTGCGGTCACCCCCACCCCCCGGGCAGCAGCAGAGCACGCAGCATGCAGGTACGAATCCCCCTGCTCAAGCTAATGCTAACGTAAACACGCTGATATTTAGCAGTTAATTAGCAGAACTTTATCCACGTTTCCTTCATGAACACGCTTTTGTCTGTTGAACGTGTGTTTTATGTTTAACCTTTGACCTCACCGCAGCTCCAGCAGAAGAGTGGAGGTCAGCCTGTGAACTGCTCTTATCCCTCCGACCAGAGAGGCCTTCAGGGAGTGTTTCCCAGCTCAGCCGACTGTGGCCTGAACCACGGCGGCTCGGCCAAAGCCGAGAACCAGAACATGCAGCCGAAGGTAAACGGCACGTCTCCATCCAGTGTGTTTGAGTGTTGTCACGTTGGTGTTTTGTTTTTCATCTGAATCACCTCACAGTCACGTAACCGTTTTCTCTCTTCCATTCATTTGTGACCTGTCTGACTCTTATATAATTGTCTGTTGTGATGAGGTTCATTGTCGTGTTTCCACTCTTTAAGAGTTCATCTGTTTTCATGACATATTCCTTCACATCACTGACTTCTCCTTCACAACAACACAACGCCAACCCACTTCTGAGAGTTAAATATTTGATGTGATTATTCAAACATGAGGGCCTTATTCTTTTATCTGCTCTATACTCATATTTGCTAAGCTCCCCTATTCTAATTCCTGGGCTAATGTTACTTTTCACCTATGTCTCATGTAGATGTCAGTATTGCCCTCTCCTCGGCATGTTGGCCAAAAGAGCCAGGTCTCTCCCCCCGCCTTCAGTAGCTCAGATTCAGATGCATCTGACTTAAGACAGCCCCCATGCTATGAGGATGCAGTGAAGCAGGTAAACTCAAACCCGTGCAAAAGTTCAGTAGATGATGGCTGGCCACAGATTTCATTTTAACTATTGGCGTTGCTCTAATTCTACTTTTCTTCCATCTTTTTTTTTGTCCATCAACTCTGTTTGCACCTTTTTCATTCATCCATTTGCTTTGTTTACTGCACTAACTGTTCACTCTTTATCAAGTCTGGAGCACACAGGTGCTGTACAAATGTTTGTCTGACGGCAGCTGTAGTTGATTTAAACAAGCAAATGAATTAATAAATGTTTTTCAATACACTGGCCAGGCTGCAATTATCAGCCGATATTAGCTTATTGCTGATTATCAGTAATGGCACAGAAATATCCAAGGGCGTAAGTTTGGTTTCAACATTGGTGGGGTCGCAACAACCCCACCACCCCTCCAAAACAAAGAGATTTTAATGCCGTCAACCAAACTGTTTATTAACATATAAGATCTGAATTTACATTCAGGAATGCCCATATGCAAATGTAATATATGTACATGTGTTGAATTTCCATAAAATCATGTTTGTATTTAGAGTATAGCCTATATATGTAAAAATTACATATGAGTCCAGTTAGAAATTGGAACAATATCATATGTTGACATATATGTCTAATAACCATCCCAAAGCCTGTCAGTATATGTTCATTAGATATGTAAATATAAAAGATATCTTTATTAGAAATGATTAAGAAACACATATACAAACATATACAATTTTAATAGGCATGTTGTTTCAATAAAGTTACATTTTATTATGAGTATTTAATACATGTTATAAATTTATATCTTCATATATCCAAAGGATTTATATATCATATTAATATATCCTCTCACTGTGAGGTGAAAGCTCTAAACCACCATCCTACCCAATAAAAAAAGAATCATAATGTTGTATGAGGCATAGATAAACGACATAGTATAGTAAGGCATAAAAATTCATAAAAATGTCATAGTATAGTAAGGTATAAAAAGTCATAAAAATGACATAGTATAATAAAGCATAAAAAATGACATAGTATAGTAAGGCATAAAAAGTCAAAAAAACGATATGGTATAGTAAGGCATAAAAATTCATAAAAATGTCATAGTATAGTAAGGTATAAAAAGTCATAAAATGACATAGTATAATAAAGCATAAAAAATGACATAGTATAGTAAGGCATAAAAATTCATAAAAACGTCATAGTATAATAAGGTATAAAAAGTCATAAAAATGACATAGTATAATAAAGCATAAAAAATGACACAGTATAGTAAGGCATTAAAAGTTGTAAAAATGACATAGTATAGTAAGGCATAAAAATTCGTAAAAATGTCATAGTATAATAAGGCATAAAAATGACATAGTATAATAAAGCATAAGAAATGACACAGTATAGTAAGACATAAAAAGTTATAAAAACGACATAGTATAATAAGGCATAAAAATTCATAAAAATGTCATTGTATAATAAGGTATATAAAGTCATAAAAATGACATAGTATAATGAAGCATAAAAAGTCAAAAAAACCGACATAGTATAGTAAGGCATAAAAATTCATAAAAATGTCATAGTATAGTAAGGCAAAAAAATTCATAAAAAAGTCATAGTATAATAAGGCATAAAAAGTTATAAAAACGACATAGTATAGTAAGGCATAAAAATTCATAAAAATGTCATAGTATAGTAAGGCATAAAAAGTTATAAAAACGACATAGTATAGTAAGGCATAAAAATTCATAAAAATGTCATAGTATAATAAGGTATAAAAAGTCATAAAAATGACATAGTATAATAAAGCATAAAAAATGACATAGTATAGTAAGGCATAAAAATTCATAAAAATG
>NW_019525236.1:259991-260959 GCF_002814215.2 Seriola lalandi dorsalis | reverse complement strand
ACTGTGAGGTGAAAGCTCTAAACCACCATCCTACCCAATAAAAAAAGAATCATAATGTTGTATGAGGCATAGAAAAACGACATAGTATAGTAAGGCATAAAAATTCATAAAAATGTCATAGTATAGTAAGGTATAAAAAGTCATAAAAATGACATAGTATAATAAAGCATAAAAAATGACATAGTATAGTAAGGCATAAAAATTCATAAAAATGTCATAGTATAATAAGGTATAAAAAGTCAAAAAAACGACATAGTATAGTAAGGCATAAAAAGTCATAAAAATTTCATAGTATAATAAGGCATTACAATGTCATAGTATAATAAGGCATAAAAATGTCATAGTATAATAAGGCATAAAAAGTAATAAAACGACATAGTATAATAAAGAATAAAAAACGACAGTATAGTAAGGCATAAAAATTCATAAAAATGAGATAGAAAAAAAATTCATAAAAATGACATAGTATAATAAGGCATAAAAATGTCATAGTATAATAAGGTATAAAAAGTAATAAAACGACATAGTATAATAAAAAATAAAAAACGACAGTATAGTGAGGCATAAAAATTCATAAAAATGTCATATTTTAATTAGGCATAAAAATTCATAAAAAAACGACATAGTATAGTAAGGCATAAAAAGACATAAAAATGTCATAGTATAATAAGGCATCAAAATGACATAGTATAATAAAGCATAAAAAATGACATAGTAAGTAAGGCATAAAAAGTCAAAAAAACGATATGGTATAGTAAGGCATAAAAATTCATAAAAATGTCATAGTATAGTAAGGTATAAAAAGTCATAAAATGACATAGTATAATAAAGCATAAAAAATGACATAGTATAGTAAGGCATAAAAATTCATAAAAACGTCATAGTATAATAAGGTATAAAAAGTCATAAAAATGACATAGTATAATAAAGCATAAAAAATGACACAGTATAGTAAGGCATTAAAAGTT
>NW_019525236.1:256785-257419 GCF_002814215.2 Seriola lalandi dorsalis | reverse complement strand
AATAAGGTATAAAAAGTCAAAAAAACGACATAGTATAGTAAGGCATAAAAAGTAATAAAAACGACATAGTATAATAAAGAATAAAAAACGACAGTATAGTAAGGCATAAAAGTTCATAAAAATGTCATAGTTTAATTAGGCATAAAAATGACAGTATAATAAAGCATAAAAGATGACATAGTATAGTAAGGCATAAAAATTCATAAAAATGTCATAGTATAGTAAGGCATAAAAATGTCATAGTATAATAAGGCATAAAAATGACATAGTATAATAAAGCATAAAAAATGACATAGTATAGTAAGGCATAAAAAGTCAAAAAAACGACATTGTATAGTAAGGCATAAAAAGTCATAAAAATGTCATAGTATAATAAGGTGTGAAAAGTTTTAAAAAATGACATAGTATAGTAAGGCATAAAAATTCATAAAAATGTCATAGTATAATAAAGAATAACAATTCATAAAAAACGACATAGTATAAAAAGTCATAAAAATGTCATATTTTAATAAGGCATAAAAATGACATAGTATAGTATGGCATAAAATTTCAAAAAACGTCATAGTATAATAAGGCATAAAAATGGCAAAAAACGTCATAGTATAGTCAGGCACAAAACGTCACAGTATAGTAA
>NW_019525236.1:196575-256404 GCF_002814215.2 Seriola lalandi dorsalis | reverse complement strand
ATAAAAAGTCATAAAAACAACATAGTATAATAAGGCATAAAAAGTCATAGTATAGTAAGGCATAAAAAGTCATTGTATAGTAAGGCATAAAAAGTCATAAAAACATCATAGTATAATAAGGCATAAAAAGTCATAGTATAGTAAGGCATAAAAAGTCATTGTATAGTCAGGCATAAAAAGTCATAAAAACTTCATAGTACAGTAAGGCATAAAAAGTCATTAAAACAACAAAGTATAATAAAGCATAAAAAGTCATAGTATAGTAAGGCATAAAAAGTCATAAAAAGTCATAGTTTAGTAAGGCATAAGAAGTCATAAAAACGTCATAGTATAACAAGGCATAAAAAGTCATAAAAATGTCATAGTATAGTAAGGCATAAAAAGTCATAAAAACATCATAGTACAGTAAGTCATAAAAATTCATAAAAATGTCATAGTATAGTAAGGCATAAAAATGTCATAGTATAATAAGGCATAAAAATGACATAGTATAATAAAGCATAAAAAATGACATAGTATAGTAAGGCATAAAAAGTCAAAAAAACGACATTGTATAGTAAGGCATAAAAAGTCATAAAAATGTCATAGTATAATAAGGTATAAAAAGTTTTAAAAAATGACATAGTATAGTAAGGCATAAAAATTCATAAAAATGTCATAGTATAATAAAGAATAAAAAACGACAGTATAGTAAGGCATAAAAATTCATAAAAATGTCATATTTTAATTAGGCATAACAATTCATAAAAAACGACATAGTATAAAAAGTCATAAAAATGTCATATTTTAATAAGGCATAAAAATGACATAGTATAGTAAGGCATAAAAATTCATAAAAATGTCATAGTATAGTAAGGCAAAAAAATTCATAAAAATGTCATAGTATAATAAGGTATAAAAATTCATAAAAATGTCATAGTATAATAAGGTATAAAAAGTCATAAAAATGACATAGTATAATAAAGCATAAAAAACGACATAGTATAGCAATGCATAATAATTCATAAAAATGTCATAGTATAATAAGGTATAAAAAGACATAAAAATGACAGTATAGTAAGGCATAAAAATGACATAGTATAGTAAGGCATAAAATTTCATAAAAATATCATAGTATAGTAAGGCAAAAAAATTCATAAAAATGTCATAGTATAATAAGGTATAAAAAGTCAAAAAAGACGACATAGTATAGTAAGGCATAAAAAGTAATAAAAACGACATAGTATAATAAAGAATAAAAAACGACAGTATAGTAAGGCATAAAAATTCATAAAAATGTCATAGTTTAATTAGGCATAAAAATGACAGTATAATAAAGCATAAAAGATGACATAGTATAGTAAGGCATAAAAAGTTATAAAAAAGACATATTATAGTAAGGCATAAAAATTCATAAAAATGTCATAGTATAGTAAGGCATAAAAATGTCATAGTATAATAAGGCATAAAAATGACATAGTATAATAAAGCATAAAAAATGACATAGTATAGTAAGGCATAAAAATTCATAAAAATGTCATATTTTAATTAGGCATAAAAATTCAAAAAAAACGACATAGTATAGTAAGGCATAAAAAGTCATAAAAATGTCATAGCATAATAAGGCATAAAAATGGCATAGTATAATAAAGCATAAAAAATGACATAGTATAGTAAGGCATAAAAAGTCATAAAAATGTCATAGCATAATAAGGCATAAAAATGGCATAGTATAATAAAGCATAAAAAATGACACAGTATAGTAAGACATAAAAATTCATAAAAATGTCATAGTATAATAAGGTATAAAAAGTCATAAAAATGGCATAGTATAATAAAGCATAAAAAATGACATAGTATAGTAAGGCATAGAAATTCATAAAAATGTCATAGTATAATAAAGCATAAAAAATGACATAGTATAATAAGGCATAAAAATTCATAAAAATGACATAGTATAGTAAGGCATAAAAATATCATAGGATAATAAGGCACAAAAACGACATAGTATAGTAAGTCATAAAAAGGCTTAAAAAAGTCCTAGTATTCTTGGTTACATTTTCATGGGATTTTTCAACAGAAATTATTAATTCAATAGTAACATCAACTACTGGAAAGTGTTTCATTTATTTTGATTTTGGCGGTTTCAGTTCTCCATACCTGGAAGGTGAATAGAGCATTAAGTGTAGTTAGAAAGTCAGTGCTGGAGCATAGTTGTGATAATTATAATGAAAACTTTTCAGTCAGATGTTAGGATCCATACAAACTCTCTCTGTCTTTTTTGGTTGAAAGTAATGAAAAATAGTTAAATCTAGTTAATATCAACCAATAACCAATAATGGTCTGTTTTACAGAACCTCTGATTCAACTGCTTAAAAGCTTGCATCTGTTTCATTTAAAGTCCTTTAATATAACTGGATAAAAATTTTAAATCGCTTAAACAATGGTTCAATTGATTAAAAAAGACATCACTTCTTTATTATCATTACAGCAACTGACCAGAAGCCAGCAGATGGATGAACTGTTGGATGTTCTCATAGAGAGCGGAGGTGAGTAGAGATTCAATAATTAATGTTGGTCACCAGGAGTAAAACTGTAACTGTCACTGCGTGAGAGTAAGTGTAAAGTCTATGTGTAAATCACTCGGTGCACTGGCTTCAGATTTCACCCCACACTCTGGTACCAGGTCTCACTTCCTGCTGTGACCCTCTCTCCTCTTCCTCTCCTCTTCCTCTTCAAGAGATGCCAGCTAACGCCAGAGAAGAGAGGGAGAGGTCCTCTGTAACCAAAGTTGTGCCTCACATTACTGTGTCCCCAGGGTGTCCCGGCCTCCTTATCCCGAGGTTCCACCGTCACTATGAACAGCTGTACCCCACCCAGCCCCCTTACGACCACTCGGCCAATCACATCGCCGACGGCCACCTGGAGACTCTGCTGGGGAGTCCGATTGGGCGGGGAGGGGAAGTGGCCCTTCTTAAAATGGCTACCGAGGATGGGGGCCTGGAAGACGAAGGGAACAGAGAGGGCGAAGGGTACGGCAGCCCCCACAGCCACCACCGCCATCCTCACCATCCGCCGCAGGACAAACTTGTGACCAGCAGAGATCAGATGGACACCCCGCTGTCGCCCATCAGCGCCAAGGCGTCCACCTTCCCCGAGGTGCAGGGGATGGTCAGCATGACGTTCAGCGAGACGCCGTGGGAGACGATGGAGTGGCTGGACCTGATGCCGCCCAGCTCCGCCACGGCCTTCAGCGTGGCTCCGCCCACTGGCCCCAGCATCTTCAACACAGAGTTCCTGGATATAACAGACATTAACTTGAACTCTGCTATGGACCTGCACCTGGAGCACTGGTGAAAGCAGCATCACCACAAGTGCCATCCACCGTCACACACCAGCTTTAAAAGCGGACTGCTGATATCAGCTCCGCCCACAACCAAAGACCAATCGAATTCTTCCTTCAACAGCTTCAGTCCAAGTACCATTTCCTTCCTGTTATAATCCAGTGGGACATCTGAGGTTTATTATATTTTGACTTATTTTCTCCACATGAGTTTCTCATGTCGTCGTCACCAGAATCCAAAGACAAGGTGCGTCTTGGCGCCATCGCACAACCGCCACACGAATATGAACATGGGCGCATGAAGGATTTTCTTCACAATGGAAGGACGTGATTACTGTGCTTTACACCTTATGCAACATCAGTGTTATGCCACCTAGACTTGAAGACACATTTTGACAATCATTGTAAACTTTCTGAGTCTATGTTTGTATTACTGGAAAAAAAAAAAAACGAAAGGAATTACAAGGTGAATTGGAAATGCTTAGCGTGGCCATTTTTGTAAATAGTATCATAACATGTACTGACAGAGACAAGTTGACGTCTGCATATTTTGTCAGTGGTGTGGGAGAGGACACACAGACCACAGATCAAGTGTTTTATGTAATCGACTCCTCATTTGATGTAAATATGACAAAAAAATCTCACTGTGCACCTCTAGCTTAATACACATTTGTCACAGTTTGCTTCAACTTAGAATATGTGTGTACAAGTGGTTGTCATTCCTTTGAAGGTCCATTTTTTTTTTTTTAATACGAGTTTCTTTTCACCATTTGGCCTCTTTATCCACAGTATGGAGAGAAATGAATGTCTTATTGCTTTAATTGGCGGATAAACCGTGCCTTATTTTTATTATACGACTTTTATACCAATTCCCCCTTTACAATTTTATATGAATTTACTATTCCCTCAAAGCTAATGACAGATATGAATATAGTAAGCTCCTACATGAAGTCAGTTTTTCTTTTAAATCAGACGAATGTTAATGAAAAATGCATCTTCATCTCTATTTTTTATAAATTTCACCCTCTGTCTTCAGGCCAATCACAGTTATTTATTTTGTGTTTTTTATATTTATACTTTATCCTGTATTTATACTGGCATTCCCTCCTAACTGATTGGAGCTCTGTTTTTGATTTTAACGGAAATGAAAACTCCAGTGCCAACATTTTTTACATGAAACCAGTTCTCTTAAAAATGTGATGCAAAGTGAAGGAACCGCTCTGAAAAGCCATGCTGTCTGAAAACACTTAAAGAATCATGTGAAGTGGAAATGCCCATTCTTAGCACTTGTGAATAGGAAAATGTAATATATTCAGACCTTTACTGTGAATACTGCATATAACACAACACGACACAAACCCGTAATGGAGCCAGCCTCGACACACAGTAGTTAGCCAAATGTGAACGTTTTTAAAAACACCATTTTTAAAGTTGTAGTTTCGGTCAGTAATTGTCTGTTTTTCACACATGTAAAAACTTGAAGGAATAGTTTCACATTCTGGGATTTACACTTAGAGTTAGATGAGATCATTGATACCGCTCTCAAATCTGTCCCGCTAAACACAAGGCTACAGCTAGCGGCTAGCCTGTTAGCTTACCTGGCTAACCTAGTAATAAAATCTGCTTACTAGCATCTCTAACAATGAGCTCTAAATGTCATTCACTGTCCTTGGCAACATGTTGAGCCTTTCCAAGATAAGCTAACTAGGGTTACATTGTAACATATAAGCTAGCTCTAGTTAGCTTATCCGTCACTAGCATCTCTAAAACTCTAAAGCTCACAAATCATCATATTTAATACACAAAAGCACAAATTATTGTCTTTGTACAAGAAGTGCTGGTAGTTGGTTTTGTTACTAGTTCACTCTTAATGCTAAACTAAGCTAACAGTCTCCTAGCTACAGCTACATATAGAGTGCTGCAGGGAGGACGTATTTTTGAAGGCTAACCCTGAAGTTAGCATCACCCTGGTTCCCTCCACAAAAAGCCAATGGGAGTTTTACATTGTCTTTGACTCTGCTTAAAGAAGTCAGGACTGGGGTATTTACTGACGTATTTTATGTCTGAGAATAAAACGTGAAAACGTCTTGAGCTTGTGTTAAACACAGACCTTATTTCAGCCATTTAACCAGAGACCTCACAACGAGGGAACCAGAGGTGCTACGATGCTAACTAACGTCCAGGTTTTAGACTCACTCCTGCACTCTGGCTGCTCAAACTCCTTTTAATCTAACTCTCGTTATTTCCCAAATGTCACACTATTGCTGAGTGCATTGGCCAATAAATTTCTTGCATTTACAGTTGTGTCCTCTGTAAACATGAGTCTCATTTTTTGTTCTGTTTTGACCAAATATTGCTTTGTTTCTGTTACTTATGAAGTGTTGCACTTATAAAATGGTTTTCTATGGTTAGATGTCTGCTGTTAACACCCACCCTGAATATTGATATTCTTTATTCTCTGTCTTCTGTAAGAATATCTACTGGCCTTTATTTTTAATTTTATTTTATCTGGGTTCATTTCACAACAATTTTTCCCTAATCAAAAGAAAAACACGTGACAGAAGCTTCCATGTTGCTTGGCCACTGACTTGCTTTACTATTGTAAAAACAGTATTTGCCTGCATCCCTGTATACTACAGAAAGAAAAGCAATAAACTTATCACTGCAAAATAAAGTCAGTTACCCGTTTTATTTATGTCTGATTCACAAGAAGCACACCGTTCAGGCTCTTCATCTTTTCCATGGGAACTTTATTTGTAATCCTCGATAAAGATACAATATAATATTCATTGCCCTTAATATTATCTTATAATCTAATATGAACATTCTAGTAAATTGCAATTTATACAACATGTACCCTGGAGATTCTTATTCACCAGCGGTAAGTTAGCTTCCTGGAGACACATCCCATGAGAGACGAACAGATCTGGAGACTGTTTGCACTGAAACAAACTTCTGTTGTGTTTAATGTGTGTGTGTATGTGTGTGTGTGTGTGTGTGTGTGTGTGTGTGTGTGTGTTTTTCTCAGGGGTTTGCACAATTTTTCATCACAGAAATTAAATGGAAAGAACAACAGCCGACAGAACTCTCCCACAGAGAGAATCCCGTCTGGTCGACGATGCATGTCCACCATCTTGGTTGTAATGTTTCACCCTCCCGAGTAAGCCACAGTTATTCAGTCAAGTTCGCTGTTAACTGAGTGAGTGACCCTGACAACAGTGACCATTTTCCAAGATGGCTGACAACTGTAGAGGCCTATGTCATAGGACTTTTAAGTAAAACATCAAGGGGAGCGCCAATGATTTTACAAATGAACTTCAGTTTACTCATCACGATGGGCTCCAATACGCCTGTTATTTCTTTTTGTTTTGCAGCTGGTGCCCTACGAATGGCTGTGTTTTTAATCTGCCTCTTTGCAACTTCATTAAAGTACAACACTAACATTGCCGGAGTGTCCCTTTAGTTGTGGCAGTTCCTTTAATGTAATGAAATAAAATGCAGGAAAGCCTTTAGGGGAGGGAGATGACAAAAATAAAATAAAGATCAGCAATGACAAAGGCTAAAAATTTATTTTTTCCACATTAAAGGTTGAGTAAGTGATTCTGCAGACAGACCACACCCCTGCCTTCAGTGCTCCTTCAGAAGCTCCACCCCCAAAATCATACACATGCATCACCATGGCAACAACACACTAGCGGAATCCACAGCGTCTTATACGAAACACAGGACACGCACACAGATAACAGAATCCAAAACACACTAGAGTAAAAACTATTGAATTTGTTGTTGAGATTCTTTTTACAAAACTACAGTCCTTAGCTTCTAGCTTACAGCTAAGCAGTTTTACTTTCAACTTTTACAGTTTGCACGTTGTACAAACATCATGATGTAGAGAAAATGAGACGGCAAACCGTGGCTACAACTGCTGCTAAGCTAACATGCAGAGATGGTGAGACAGCCAGCTCAGCAGCTGCAGATACTCACTGCTACTGGAGCTAACATCACACCAACAACACGTCCTGCCATCAGCACTCGCCTTGACGTCGCCGCCAGTCTCTCATCTGTAATCAACCCCATTCAAAACTCCGAATGGGACAATTAGCACTATCCATTAGCATTAGCATGTGCCTCATTTACTGTCTCTCGCTCCTACAGCCCCCCCCTCCTCTTCTTCCCCCCGTCCTGTGGACGAGCATGAACGCCCCCTGCTGCTGATTGGCTGCTTGTGTTACTTGGTCCAGTATTTGCTGAATTTGACAAAAAGTGTATTGGATTAGAATCACTTACTCCACCTTTAACAATAAACAATAACAGACTCGGATCATCCAGCTGATCCTGACTCTCACACTGAATTGAACACATTGAATTACTTTACATTATTAGTATTTGCTAGGTTAAAGGTCACAGCGGCTGTACTCATGGGATTTGTTGACAATAAAGGAAATATAAATAATGCCACCCTCATACTTTAAAGTCATTTATTACATTAAGTCTCTACAGAGTCCCACTGTTGGAGGTTTATCAGTCATACAGATGGTTTGGTTACCTAGCTAACACCGACTAGACATGGCTTTCTGGGAGGGAATAACGGAGGGTGGATCTCAATAGTCTCAGGTTTTCAGCTTCCCTGTCACCTGACCCAGTACAGGTAAACGTCAGTCTATCGGGAGGACAGGTGAGGGGACGTGTTTCTAGACTATGGAGACGCATCCTGAGATAATACATGGTTTGGCGTGGAAACATTCTGTCATCAGTGCAAGCCAGAGAGACGTGCCGAATCACGAGGAACATGCTGAGTTCACGGTCACCTTCAGGGTCAAAGAGCAGTGACTGAGACCCCCCCCCCCCCCCCCCCCCTACTGACAGGTGTGTGGTTGGTGGACAAGTTTGTCGTTTAGCAGCATCTATCTTTTCTCTCAACAGGAAACCCTTTGAAATGTAGTTACTGCTGTTTGCCTCTGGGTGGCAGCGTGGCGGAGCTGTGATCGGTGCGGATGAGCAGTTGAACTGTACAGTGCTTTAACAGGCAGCTGAGGAGCATTAAAGCTCATCCTCCTCATCACCGCCTCATCTGATCACGTCTGTGTTTGAGAAACGAGCCTCAACGGTCGAGCAGAACCTGCCAGGAACAGCAGATCACATGAACTATGTACAAACACATTTACACAGAGGGACATGACGTCCTAAAGTTTCTTTACATCAGGCAATGTAACGTTGGCTGAGCCCCGGTTTGTGTCTCTCATCTGTTATCGCATCCGAGTCGTAGAAATTTGTTGTTGATCTCTAAATCACTCAGAAGGAACAACATTTATCTCATGTATTAAATCTGAATTTAAAATAATTCTGTCTGTCAATTTATAAAAAGACGTTTAACCACAGAATCAAGTTTCAAGTCCATTTCTATCTCCAATCCGACATGCTAACGATAGCTGTGGTCACATCCTTCTTCAATTTGTGTTTGTGTTTGAGTAACAGCTAATTGATCCAGTTCCACGTTAGCAAAGATTTGTGAAGCTCGGATGCAAACGAATCTCACATCAAACCTTTTGTTATTTTTACCAGCGAAGAGAACTGAAGAAAACACAGAGGAATTTAGCTTCATCTTTAGCTTCAGCTCCGACTTTCCACAGTGAAAATAACAAACACTTTGTAATTTATCAGTTGTAGCTGTTTAATGTTAATTCAGTCATGTATAAAACGAAACGTGTGCTCACGTTTCTGTGTAGAAATGTTTCTCAGCTCATCAGTTCAAATGTCACGCAGTCAAATTAAATATAAAAAAAATGTAAAATGAAGACAGCCACTTTGTTGTAGCAGAAAAACCTGTTTTAGCCACCAAATAAAAGTAATATCAGTTAAAGTGGTCGCTTTATTTTGAAAATTTTCCCCGTTCTGACGTCAAACGGAGCTTTACTTTGGAACTGCAGTTTATGAACTGATGAACTGTATTCCTTCCTCACTCTACAGCTGCTCCAGTCAGACAGAGCGAACCGCTTGTGCGTAGGATTATGGAAGTTCAACAGTTGAGAAAACATAATTCCAAAATAAAGGGCCGTTTGACAGCAGATTAAGTGGTAAAAATTTTCAAAATAAAGTGTACACTTCAACTGACATTTGTTTTTTTTCTAACTTGAACCCACGTCTAATAACCTGAACTATCACGTTAAGGACTTTGCAAAGACTTTTAAAACTGACGAATGTTGTTGAACGACTTTTCTTGGTTTTTGAATTATCTTTCGTTAAATCAGCTGCTCAGTCATCGACTCTAATGTGACGATAACATACGAGAGGTAAAACCCGGGGCTCACAGTGGATGTGAGAAATGTCTCGTCCCGATCACGTGTCACGATGAACTCTCACAGATTGCATATAGAAAAATAAAAAGAAGTAAAGCCACACCACCACGTCCATGAGCTCTCAGAGGAAACACTTTTGCATACTCATTTACCACGAGTGAAGGTGTGTGTGTGTGTGTGTGTGTGTGTGTGTGTGTGTGTGTGTGTGTCTGTCGGCATACATCTGTACATGTCAACAAGTCAGAGGTGAACACACATATGCAAACATACAGTCCACGATGTACAATCCAACAGAAGGCTGTTTTTGTTCTAACGTCAGGAGCGTCACGTCTGTTTTATTTGGTAGATTCTGTGTTTGAGTTCAAGTAAATATATTTATACCATATATGTAGATTTCTATTCCTTTTTTACTAAGACAACATCATGTCTTCAAGTTTTTCTGTCAGAATATGGATGATAATATGAACGAGGTGATGGAGGAGTTTGATTAACAATATTCGTCTTATTGCACCGGGCAGTTTGGACTCGGTTCCTTTGTTCTTTGGAACAAGTGAATAAACAGATGATCCTACGTAACTCTGAGGGCTAAGATGTCAAGCGTCGCATCACAAAGCTTTAGTGTCCCACCCACTGTGTGATGGGTGACCCCCCCCCCCCCCCCCCCCCCCACCCAGCCCTAACTCAGTCAGTCCACATACATAGGAGAGATGGGAGAGGCAGGGATCTGATCCAGGATGCGACACACGTAGCTGGCGACGTCCACGAATCGTTCCTCATACATCAGAATAAAGGGGTGTTTCTGAGGGACAGACGCAGAAGACTTGGGTCAAATGTGTTAAACTGCTCAGCAGGAGAAGAAGGTTCAGAGCGTTCAGAAAGTATTCAGACCCCTCTCATGTTGCTAAAATCATTTCCCGCATCACTCAATACGACACAAGCTCTGAAAGGCAGGTGGTTTTTTATTTTTTGGTCAGGATCATTTTTCTTTTTTTAATTTGTGAAAAAAACAACAACCCCTGATTTTTTTGCCTTCCCAGAAAAAATACAATACAAAATATGAAATAAACGAAGGGGTGTGAAAACTTTCTGAACGCCCTGCAGAGCTTTTTCTTCTTCACTGGCTCGGTCGGTTCTTCACCTTCCCCGTCAGCCATGAAGCTTAAAACTAAAGAAGAGAAAGAACTCACCAGAAGCTCCTTGTACTTTGGCCTTTTTGATTCATCCTTTGTAAGGCTGCACAGAGACAAACAAGCAGTCAGTAACACTTCTGAATGAACAGTGACTGAGTGTTTCAGTTCGTACAAATGACTTTGTCTCACGCCTGAAACAACTGAGTAGACTCAATCCACTAATGAAGACCATGAGATGTGGCTGAGAGCTGGAAAAGTCTAGTAAGAGGATCCTCAGACACCTCCAGGTAAGATTTTAATTTCAAAAACATAAAATTGTTTCCAGTGATGGAGGAGGTTGTGTTGTGTATTTCAGAGGCCTGTGACTGTGTGTGTGTGTGTGTGTGTGTGTGTGTGTGTGTGTGTGTGTATTACCATAGGTTGACGAAGTTGATGAACTTGGGGGAGAACTGTCTCTCCTCTGAGTTGCTGAGCTGAGGAGGTTCTCCTTTCACCACCTGAGTCAGCTGATCAAAAACACTATTCCACTTGGGGTACGGGAATCTTCCTGTGGCGAGCTCGTACTGAAACACACACACACAACCACACATTTTTATTTCAACAGGTCGACTGATTCAAACTCACTCAGACACGACACAGGTGACGAGATGACATCATCCTGATGACATCACGGGTCTTACCAGGGTGATTCCCAGACTCCACACGTCGGACCGGACGTCGTAGCCCTGTCTGGAAGCGCTGGGGTCTATCCTCTCCGGCTGACAACACACAGGCACAGAGTGAGTCTCTGAGATACTTCACTGCCCCCCCCCCCACAGGACAGATGTCACACATCAAAAACAAACAATATATTATCTGTGCAACCCCAAGAACAAACTGAGCTCTAATCCACCTGACCCCTCAGACCAGATCTCTCTCTCTCTCTCTCTCTATTTGCATATGAAGCAGGAAGTGAGATCTGATCACAGGTGGCATTTTAAATCCAGGTGTGAACTAACGAACACTCACACCTTTTAGTGTGTCATGCTCCTAATTGTGAATTTGCTCCTTGTTTTTCTCACTATGTTTAAATGTTTCTGTGTTCAATATATTTACTGTGTTTTCACTTATTTGTTTTACTCATTCATGTTCATGTCACTGGCTGTGTTTACATGTGCTCCAGAAATAGACTTGACTTGATTTGAAACTTGAATGTGTCTTTGTCCCAGGTGTTGTAATTTGTGACGAGGTTTCCTGATAAACGAAAGGTTAAAATCAAACTGAGCTCAGTGGGCGTGGCCTCCACCAGCATCTCCGAGTGTTCACCGCTGCTCACTCACCGCCATGTACGGCCTGCAGCCGGCATCTCTGGTCTTGGCTATGGAGTCCACCAGCTGACCGCTGATGCCGAAGTCACACAGCTTGATGTTTCCCTTTCGGTCCATAAGAATGTTGGAAGGTTTGATGTCTGAAAACACAGAAAACACATCGTCAGAAAACACACACACAATCCGTCTGGTTTTCATATTATTATTATTATTATAATAATTAAAAAAAACATTTCATCTCGTTTTAACTTTTTCAGGCTTTTTAAGTCGCATTTCAGATCATCATGAGATCAATATTAGATGTAAATATTGATCAAATTCACAAACTTACCTCTGTGAATTATTTTCAAGTTTTCTTTTAAGTGGTTCAGTGCTTTAACCGTCTGTAGAGGACAAAATAAAAACACCTCTGGTCACTCTTTTAAATCATATTTATATATTGAAATGTAAAAATCTATGAAGAGAAAGTGAATCATCTTCTCACCGCTAATGTTATTTTGCCTAATATTTCCTCTGGAATGACGTCATCTAATGCACAATATACATATTTGTAGAATTTGTCTAATGAGGTAGACATTAGTTCCATACAGATCCAACAGTCGCCCTGAAACAGAGGCACAGGTTAGTTTGTAGTAGCTCCTGTTGTACGCTAGAGGTTGCTGTGGCGTTAGATTTTATTACAATTCAAACGAGGCTTGTGTGATATCCAAAACAGACAGTCCAGCCCAAATACCGAGATTTACATTATCATCAAATATTGGCCAAAGCCTGATGTAAACGTGACTTTAGGTGGTAGTGGTGTGGTGCGTTTGAGGACCGTGCGTGTTTGTCACACCTCTCTGAAGAGGGCGCCGTAGAACTGAACGATGTAGGGACAGTCGCTGCTCCTCATCACCACGTCCAGGTCCATCAGCAGCTGCTTCTGCTCCTTCTCGTCCACAGTGGAGCGAATCCTCTGAGGGAAACACAACACAACAACATCATTTACATCTCTGACTGATTCACTGTCCACACACACACACACACACACACACACACTGTAAACTGGCCAAGCTGTGTGAGACAGTTACAGTGAATTTACATGATTCTATTGAATACTGAAAACAACACGCAGACACTCCTCACTAGCAGGAAGTGTGGTCACTCGTCTCACATTTAAAACATGAGACTAACAAATTCACCCGCTGGCCACCAGGGGGCGCTGGCTGACTCCTGGTGGAGCGCAGAGGTTTGATTCACAGACATTGTTTAGGTGTTTCCAGCCTTGCAGCTGCTTCTCATGATTCTGCTTCTCCGTGTGACTCTGAGCTCTTGTGATTCTGACTTTTGCACTAAGTAGTTGTTGCTCTGGATGAGGTCACTTCAGGTCAGGTGCATCTCTCAGCGTCTCACCTTGACAGCCATGATCTGGCCCGTGGGCTTGTGGACCATCTTGTTGACGGAGCCGTACGCTCCGCGCCCGATCTCCCCGAGGTCCCTCAGGTCCTCCGCCGTGAAGTCGCAGTGCTGCTCCGGGGAGATCTTCAGCTTCCCCGACGACTCCATGCTGTGTGTCCGCAGACGCTCTCTGGAGGAGGAAGAGGAGGAGGAGGAGGAAGAAGCCACAGGAAGAGAGGACAGAGTGGAGCCATGAGCAGAACATGCATTATAGATTATTGTGGATATGATTCATATTTCATCAGTAATCTCTGAGCTGCTGTGAATCTGAAATGTTTGGAGCTTCCATGAAATGGTTTTGAAATCTGAGCTTTTGTTAAAACATGTGTAGGAGTGAAGTCTAATAAAGAATCAACATCCTGTGACCTGCTGAAACAAAACCTGACACAAGTCGCCATGACAACCTGTCCCGAACGTCCGCACTCACATGTGAGGGTTTTGGAAGGAGGGAGGCGTCGGATTGATCGGGAGCCTGGAGGTCGGCTTCACTGGAGGGTTGGCGAAATTCAGCTTCAGAGCTTTACGTTTACCTGGAGTGGGACAAAGACAGACACAGATCCAGATCCCACAACATGCAGCCACACTGTGGTTCAACCAGCTGGTGCAGGCAGAGGGTGCACACAGTGTGACAACAAGCTCGGCTCTTCTCTGGAACATCTGACTGCACACACTTGAGATAAGCCTTTACTGCACATGTGCAACGGGTGTTACTAAGTACGCAGATAATTTTTTAAATCCCGTCATCTCGTGATAACAAACGCTCGTTATCCCGAGATAAGGAGATATTATCAGGAGAAAACTATTTTTGTCATTCTGATAATGTCTCGTTATCTCGTTATAACAAAATAAATAACTTTTCTCCTGATAATATCTCGTATTTCGGGATAATGAGCTTCATTATCTTGAGATTACAGGATGAAGAATGATTTGTCAGTATGGCCTTTTTCAGCTTCTGTAATTAAGGAATTTATGCCAACTTACTTATGGCCCGAGGAACCAGCTGCACATTACGGTGCTGCACGGTTAAATCACACCGACAGGTCAACAGAGGCGGCGCTAACTGTTGTGGCGTCAACATGATTTAAAGATTTCTGTTGCGAGCTGTTTTCAGACCTGTGGTTTATCTCAAGCTCAAGATCAGAGGAAGCACACAATGCATTTTGAACACAAGCAAAGTGCCCACATGTACAGAGGTTCCCATTATCAGACACTGCACCAGTTCCTTTAGCTCCAAAATTAACCTTTTGGTCCAAATAACATAAATACTGTATATATAACATATTATTCAAATTATTTGTTTTGCTGCTGCTGCAACAGAGCCAGGACGAGCTTTACTGCATGCTGCTGATATTGGGAATCCCAGTCCAAAACATTTTCAATGTGAACTTTCCCTTCAGAAATCAAAGTGACCCAACACTTAGACAGCACACGGTTCAGGTTTAAAGCAGATTCAAGTTCAAATTCAAATTAATTTGACATATCTTCAGGATATAACTGGTGGTTAGGTTCGGCTTCTACGCAAAGTGCCGTGTTTAAGTGTTGAGTTGTCTTTGCCATGCCCTGTTCAACCAGCTCCTGAGTGCAAACGGACGCCTCGACCTTTAAGCCCCGGTGCAAACGAATCTTCCTTTGGCCATAACTGAGTGTGTGGCAGGTCATAGCAGTGAACAGTGGACAGACTCCCCAACTACCAGAGCACCACACAGGCTGTTTCAATAGCATACAGTGGTTTCGCTTCACCAGTTTTAAATCCCAATTAAATATGAGCGTGATGAACACTGAACACAGCTCAGGAAGGAAACCACTGTAGACTACTGAGGTGTTCCCACAGACAGCAGAGGTCGGGGTGAATTCAGTGCGAGTCTGTTGCTTACTTTGGGAAACTCCAGACAGGCTTATCTGAAACCCTGAAGTAAAGAAAACACATTTTACTACAGTTTCTCAGGACTCGTTTATGTGCGAGTGGGTGGTTATTAGCAAAGTGGCGTCCCATCGAGAGTCAGTGCTGGAAGTGGAACACGGGGCAGGTTTCTGTGAGAGAGGCGCCGTGCCTTCGCTGGGTGTGGGTCAGTGCACTGTCATGCAGCTGTATGTGTGATGATGTGGGTCCTCTGTATCCCAGCAGAATGAGGAACAGGTTTAGTCAATAAAAGGCCGCATGGCAGTGATCACTTCAGGTCTATTTCACTTTAAACCACAGAAACAGGTGAAGCTCAGATGAAGAAGAGGTTCATGGTGTGGCACTCTGGGTTCAGTGGTGTGTGTCAGTTGTGAGTGATCTGTCATTGTTGACTATCGGTGTGATGTTGCTGTTCCACGGGCATATGACTGTTATTAACAGAACTGTACGTAGGCTTGAGCGATATGGTCCAGCTCAAATATTGTGATATGATCATAATATAATTATAGTATTCTATAATTATATTTTCAGTTCCTCTTATTCATCGACTGTATCTTTATTTAACCTCTTTACTACCGAATAAATTTGATTTACCAGTTACATCTGGTTTTTGTTTCTTCCCTTTTCCCCCAAAACAAACTGGGTTGTAACATATTGTATTTTTTATAATATATATATAATTATTGTAGTTTATGTTTCAGGTATAAGTGATGTAAGTGCTGCCAGGTACAATGGTGCAAAGTTCAATGTGCAGTAAGCAAATCAGTGAAATGAGGGTCAGACTGTGCAAAACTATAAAATTACATTTTCTTTTTCAATATTATGAAAAATATCACATATAGTGGGATATATATCACAATATTCAATATTCTTATCCTCCTATACCTCGGTAGCAGAGAGCGTGTTCCCATATCATTTCTTTCTCCAAGATCTCTAAGAAAATGTTGAAAACATATAACAAACCTCTGACTCTCATAGAAGTCTTCACTGGAAGTGGCACCTATGTTGATGCAAGGCATCATGGGGGCTGGGGATAAATCGGGTAACTCCTCTAGTAGCTAATCTAACTAGCTCCGTACAACTACTATAGTGCGCATAGCACTTGATATTGCAATACTATCGTATATCACATTATTAGGGCTGGACTGGATTGAGATTTTTGGATATCGCCCGAGTCTACTTGACGAATCAAGAGAAGCTTTACGTCCACGAGAAGAGCTTGGCTGTAAACAAGGAATACATTTACCACAGCAGAGGAATACGCCAGTTAGAATCATCATAGACCAGTGGAACATGAGTAGCATCCCATTTCTATATATTATAAAGCGAACAGCAGCGGCAGACCACTAATACCGTACATACGGCAGTAAAACAAGAGTGGCACTCCCTCAGAAAGTCTCTATCAATAGCACACAAGTGACAAGCTGTCACACTAAAACAGCCAGATTTGATTTTCTGTTGCTAGCAGACGGTGGTTTGCTTGGTGCAGTGTCTCTTTGAATGGGGTCTGTCTGCTGTGTCTACATTAGGTCTTTCTAATATGGAGGCTACATTAAAAACGTGCAGATAAGTGGATAAAAATGCAGGTTTTACAAAGAGGAAAAATGAAGGAAAACAACAACAAAAAAGGAAAATAAAAATAAATGAAATAAGAGGTGGTGGACAGGGAACATTTGAAGGAATGTCTTTAACCTAAACAAACACAATGTAAACAGATATCCTAGTAAAGTAAGTGTGAATACCTGTTTCATTCTGACATCTCCAGCAGGTGTTGGTTTCTGTAAGGTTTAGATAAAACATTTGATACTAGACAAACAATAAAGCAACTGAGATCTGTTGACCACTGGATACACGACTGTACTGCTTTTAATTAAGTTACTTATGCTATCAGTCAATCAATCAATCAATGGAATTGATTAGCCAGCAGCTACCATCAACACATCCATTATCGGACACGACCCTGTCTCACAGTAAAATTTAGACAACAAATCACACTAACAACAATACAAACGTTTATGTTGCAAATTGAATCTGGCTACTCGTCCGATAATGGATTCAAGGTGAAGCTAGCTTGCTAGGTAGCTAGCTTAGCTGTAAATTCACATATTTAAATCACGTTAAATAAAGACAGACATGTTTTAGTGCAGGACAGTAGTGTTAAACACTGGAGGGTTTGTCTCACGCTATTTTTATTAGCAAATCTCTACAGAAGTAACGTTAGCAACACAGTACAACGATTAGCATCTCCGTGATGTTGTCAGACGTCTACAGCCAAATACAACAACTCTTAAACTTTAATGTTGACTTTAATGACTGTGTCTAACTTAAACTGTATTATTTGAGGCTGTATTATTCGCGGTGCTGTAAAACAGTGGCCTGGCTTAGCAGAGAAAGACACTTGAGCGTAGGCCTTGGTGATAGTAGCAGCCCGGTGTGATAACATCGGTAGGCAGACTTTCATTGAATTCATCCCCACAGTTTCAGGCCTTCGTGGTTCAGGTTTTGTGTCTGATGCGAATCGCAGCGGACTCAAATAACAAGAAGACTTTACTGTGCCGCTACAGGCCTGTGGACTCAGTAGCTTATCAGGGGCTACGGCATCACAGCTAGCCTGGTATCACAGCCTGTAGCCGTGTAGTTTCAGGGAGCTACATTAAGCTAGCCAAAGACCGTTAGAGTGGTAGCGGAAACTACGCGATTCAGCCTTCAAAATAAAAGCGCAGTTTGTCAGACGGCTGACTGAATGAAAAATGTTTGCATTAACATTAAACAATAATAATTACGTTTGTGAGTAATTCAGTTTTTCCGTGTATTTTTATACATTATGTCAATGGTGACACGCAGTACCATTTGATCAAAGAGAAAATTAGGAACGATCTAACATATATTTGAGTTTTTCTGCACTTTCTAAACTACCTATTAACCTCAAAGCATCACTTTGCAAAACCAGTCCAAAACCTGCGTTTAACATGTACATAAACAGAACATTTATAATGTGCCTTAACTTATTCACATTTATAATCATAAACAGCAAAATAGTACATTTTATGTTTATGGACTACAATCCGCATTTTACTCTGAAATTTCTGACCGGAAAAGATTAGCGTATCGTTTCTGTCTTAACTATAGTGTTGCTCCTTCTGGAAAGCTACAAGCTACCTTTTCCTACTAACTCCAGTGTCTCCAGTTGAAATGGAAAAATACGGTCTACAGGCCGTTGCCGCCAACCTTGCATGCTGCTGCTCTGTGTCTGCTGGTGGAACTGGTGCGACGTGGATCCCACGATGCTGCTGCTGCTGCTGCTGCTGCTGTTGCTGGAGCTTGTGGAGTTACTGTCAGGACTGGGAGTCGCCATTGTTGTGTTGGATTCCGGCAGCAGCGCTCAGGCTGCAATGCAGAGAGTGAAACTTCGCCCTCTCTGCCTCCAGACGGGACACTGCGCCACTTGAACGCAGCAGCTGCACCACGGCCACGTCTGTGCCGGTGCAGCCTTCAGGGGCCGTCGGAAATACAGAATATCACTTTACATATATTACACCTCCCTCCTTATCTCATCATATAATGTATACTCAACCATTTTTCCTCCTTATATGTGATTCAAAAAAACATTGAACACAATCTATACTTAATTTATACCGCCGGAAATACAGCTTATAACTCTACATATTACACCTCCCTCTTTATCTCATCATATATTGTGTACTCATTTATATTTCTACTTTATACTTACACTATATGATTCAACAAAATAGTGAACATAATCTATATTTAATCTATATTGTTAGTGTTATTTTATTTACATTTTACAGTTGCATTCGTAGCTCTTAAATGCAGAGATATACAAAATACACAACTTCATTACTTGAGTCATAGTTGCTCAGTCTGATTTTTACTTGAGTTAAAGTACCGGAGTACTTGATTTTTAGAAATACTGAAGTATTAAAAGGTAAAATTTTTTATGTCAACACGTTGTATTGTTCCACATTTACAGAACCTAATGACTGAAACAAATACAGCACATATGCCATATACAACTACCTGTTGCCACATGTTCATACTCAGGTAACTCCACCCACTGAGGAGGAAGAATATGATGAAGAATAGCAAATTGACTTTGAGTTACAAGTATTCTGTATCTAGTATTTTTTGTTGTGTCTCTTCAGTCTATTTATGATATTTTTTTGCACTCAAAACTGTTTTAATGACAAATGATTCATTACTTCATTGTCATTACCTACACTATCACAGTGTTAAGAGACATGTTTAAGGTGTGGTTCATCAAATCTCACCTTGTATTTGTCTCTTCAAAACTCAAGTTAACTTTTCTTTGTTTTATTACAGGTAGAAAACTTGAATCTACCACTTTGCCGTATAACACGAACGCAGCACGTGATGGCAGAGAGATGAATGTGACATTTAGCCAGGCAGGGAGGTGCAACTGCTGCTGGTGTAAAGATTTTTATTATTCATTGTATTGATTTACATTGTAAATAATACAGATTCGCTCTTATCACCTCAAAACTGGGCAATAAATCAATTATACTTATCAATACACTGCACTTTTCAAATTTCTCCAGTATGTCACTCAGCAAATCAGTATAAGAAAATCAAAAAGGCAGCAATTCCTCCTTAAAATATATAAATAAATATGCAACTTTTATCAATAAACCTCCAGATTAAAACAACCAGTGTATCAGATAGATTTTTTTTTAAAAATTAAAAAATCTGAACTCAGGTACAGTAAATGATTTGAGGTACTGCATTTGTTCTGCTGAGGTAAGAGGACGTGACAGCTTGCATCTACAAACACAGCAGAGTGCATGTGTATCTGAATTCCTGTCGGTCCTTTAAATGTAACTGAAACAATGTAAAGTTATAGGACTTTCATTACTAAAGTACGACGGAGCCACACTGAGGACAAATAAACACTTTCGAGAATAAAGTCGTAATTTTCAGTATAAAATCATAAGATTTCAAGAAAACAAGTCATAATATTACAAGAATAAAGTGGTAATTTTAGGTAAGTTGTTGTTTTAGAGGGAAATAGCCGAAGAGTGTCCTTTTACCCGTTTGATTGGTTGATGTAATATTCCTAAAAATTATGTTTTTTTTCCTTGAAAATTTACATTTTAATCTTTGTAATATTTTTCTCGTAATATTATGACTTTATTCTCAAAATTTCAGATTTCTTTTTTATCCTCCGTCGTACCAAAGTGATTTCATAATAATAACTAAAATACATCCTACTCATTGAATCAGCTGATGAAAACATGGAGAGACCTGTGCTGTGCTATGGGAGACAGATGCATGTTACCCTGCCCTATCATCTGTGTCACTGTGGCATCGTGAAAACAGGAACTCTCGATTCGGGATCCTCCCGCTCCCTTTCAGCACCATTCTGTCCTCGTACACGGACACTGTGCCGAAGGCGTTGTCGTCAGGCGGAGTCTCGATCACCCCCTCTAACGTCAGGTGGTGCACCCCTGTGTCTTTGTCCCGGTAGTATCCGCCGTCGTGGTCATGTCCAGCCATGACACACACCACGCTGCTGTGGGAGCTTATGACGGCCAGGAGCTCGTCGTAGTTCCAGGCGAGGCAGATGGGTGTGGTGGAGCAGGGGTGGACAGGGAGGTGACCTGAGGGAAAGGAAAAGATTATCAGTGGTTATCAGACCACACTGCCTCTAATCTGGTGATATATCTGCACATTAAATGTATATTTTCTTCTTCTTCTCCTGTGTTTTATTTCAAGTCTTGATCCATAAGAAGATATATTTGTGGTTTTAAGAACCAAAAAAAATCTCAGTGTAGTTTAACATCTCCTCTCTCAGGCTTCTCTCTGCAGCTCTAGTAACAACAGGTCTGTGAGCCAATCAGAAGAGAGGAGGCTCTGAGCCTCTCTTCTGATTGGCTGACTGTTTTCTGAATGATCCAATAAAAATAAAGCAGATTTCAGGTAAAAACACTCAGAGAAACCAAATCCTGCAAGGTTTGGATGGTGGGTCCAGGTGGGCGGGGCTTGGTGACTGCTTTGTTGTGACATCACAAAGTTCCAGAAGTCCTGACGGCTGGTTTTAAGGCTCAGTTTCTGAATACAGGCTGTGTGCATTTCTCTGTGGACTGAGGCTTTGATACTTTCCTAAAATTAGATTTAAAAAATGACAATATATCGAACTGTAACCCTGTATAATAGACTTTGTATCGTATGACCAGATTCCTGCCAAAACACAGCCTGACTATTTACTGACTGAACTTGAGAGATGCCGGGAAAAAACGAATAATCTGACAGTGGCAGATTTTCACTTACTGACAATAGTGACTCTTTGCTGTTTCTCATCAGCTGACGACAGCACAGAATCCAGCCAGTCCAGCTGGTCCTTACTGAACCCTCCGTTGAACATCGTGAACCTCTGCTGAAGGCCCTCAAGCACTGAAACAACAACACAAAGAATGAAATCCATCATCTACTTACTCATTCTCTGCTCCTCACCCTGGTGTCTAAGAAATGACTGTTGAAGCTGCAGCTGGCTTCTGTTAAGAGTTTAAAGGAAAACATGAATTTTTCCATTTCTTAGAATAAAGGTCTCACAAATCTTTAACTGGAATTTGAGTTGTCTCTGGGGTCTATGTTAATCTAATCTATGTTTGACAAGTTTAAGTACAGTGATTTTTAATCAAGCCCAGGCCAAGCCCCAGTTTCACAAAATTGAAATTGGTTTAAACCAGAGGCCTATGCTATGAAAAGAATATTTTTTTGTTATCTGGTTTGACTGAACCTGACACTAGCCGGCCGGGATAAACTGTACTGCGAAGCTGGATTTGGGATTTCATTTCTATTCTAGTGTGTTTATATTTCCCCTTGTTGAATATCACTTTTCTGTCGCTATAACAAATATATGCTGGGTATACTGAACTTGACCTCTGGTCACATCAGACCAAGTGAGGCTGAAACAGTAAAAACCTTGATTTTATCTAATAAAGCAAAAGGGCATTTTATCACATTCAACATTTCATTTGAAAAAAAATCATCAACAGTTAAATAAAGTCAAATAGAAATAGAGAACCATACTTTCATGCAGTACTATTATATATATATATATATATATATATATATATATATATATATATTTTATTAGTTTATTTTCATTCATTCATTCTTTCTTTTTCTGTCTTTCTTAAATCAAGCTGATGCCTGGTGCATTTGTGATCTAATACACATGTGTGATTTAGAAGTGATTTATATTTTGTGTACTGGAATTGCACTGTAATGTGAGCATCGGTTAATAAAATAAATCTCTAAAAATGACAAAAAAGTAATAAATAAATAAATGTATTTGAAATCAAATAAATATACATCTATAAAAATAAATTTTACCTTCTGAATCAGAAGCCACCTTCAGCTTGTTATTGGAATATATTATATATTAGAAAAATAAAATATAAAATGAGCAGTGAAGTATCGCACTAATTCAAATGATCAATATAATGTTAATATACTTTAAAATGAAGCTGGGAGTAATTATGAGGCCAGTATACCTGGAGGACAGTTGAGGTCCTGGTTGTTGTTGTGTTGTTTAATTAGACTCAAAGCGCTGCGGTACTCCTCACTGGACTCCTCTCGGCCCAGCAGGCTCACATCATAGGCGTCCAGCACTACAAACGTGAAGCCGGGGAACGGGCTGAAGTGGTAGGCGTAGATATCGGACCCGGCCCGGGCTCGGCTCCGGTCACCGAGCAGGGAACTGTTGAGCTTGGAGCTGAGCAGCGAGCTCCGGCTGAAGTTATAAAACTCGTGGTTGCCCCACACATGGTGGACCTCCACGGGGCTGGAGCCCAACTGCCTCAGCACCGTGTCCAGCGCTCGGTCGGAGGCGTCGTGGCCCTTGTTGAAGCCGTCGATGATGTCTCCCAGCTGGAGGATGAACTCCGGTTTGACAGCCGACTCTGACCAACTTTCCTGGGCATTTCTCAGCAGCTGGAGGCTGCTCCGGTAGTACCGCCTCCTCGTCCGGGTGTAATTCAACCCGTCGTCGATGTCTGCGTACTGGATGTCAGCTATGACGCCGAAGGTAAACAGTGGCCTTTGCTGAGCACAGTCGTCCATTCTCGGTGTTGTCTTCGGAAACAACTGCTGTCTGTTTCCCGTGTGTGCCGCTCCTGAACAGGAAACACTAACCAGTGACCGGTGTCCTCTCAGCCTCCACACATGCTGACATCCTGCCAGCCTGCTCGGGTTCAGCTTTCTCTGTCGTCCGCCAGAATGACTGCACAGAATCCAGAGCAGACGGCGCTGCGCTCGACAAGTGACGTACGGACTTCCGGCTTTATCCTTCAAAATAATGCTGTTAGGAAAAAAAATACTCATAATAAATACCATGGATATTGAGAAGAAGTGGATATGGTGAAGCAACATGGCGGCCAACTTATTCCAACGAGTGTCTTTTTTCCCGCCCAGTGTGAACCACGGCTTTCACCTGTGTCCTCACAGCGGGAGGATTTTACCTGCACGTCCAGAAATGAATGTCAAACATACCTCAAGTGGGAAAGTTGAGATGAGAGAACAGATGTTTCATGTTGTATGTCAAATATTTACTGATATTAAAAATATATACATACGTGTTTTTTATTAATATGGGATCTGTACAGTCTTACTAGCATATTTTGATTTCATTAACTCCCATACATATAATTAAGGTCTACAATATTACCATGTACATTGACATAATAATACAAATGTCTATAGTATATAAAGTGTATAGAATTTAGTAATTTATTTCAATGCACGTGGGTTAGGATTATAGCTACAAGCTATGAACTCGATAGAGAATGAATAACTCATGAAACATAGTCCTGAAAATTTGAGTCATGTCATAATGCACAATATTTACTAAATAAGTGAAAGAAAGGTTACAAGGTTAATTTATTTATCATTTGATACAGGGTTGTATGAAGATGAGACTCTACCATGAAAAATAGTTTCATTTTTATGACATCGCAGCTCTCCCACTGAAAGAAGAAGACATCATTACATGAGTACTGACTAGTACACAGTCCACCATTCTTAATAATGGTAAATGGACGACATTTATGAAGCTCTTTTATAGTTTTAACGACTAGACAACAACTAGAGTTCAGTCTTTTGCCCAAATACACTTCAACATGTGGACCGGAGGAGCCAGGGATCAAACCAGCGACCTGATTAGTGGATGGCTCGCTCTACCTCCTGAGTCACAGCCAGAGGTAGAGTGGGTAATAATAGTAATAACTTTATTTATATAGCACCTTTCAAAAACAAAGTTATAATGTGCTTTACAACAACAACAGATATTACAAGTAAATAAGAAGAATTTTTAACCACAATTTGTTCCAGGAAACAGAACGAATAGTGAGCGGACCATGAGGAGATATTTACTGAATCTGACTCAAATGTATTGGATTACAATCACTCACTCTAACACTAGTTAAATGTCACTGAAGAACAATTATGTTATTCTACACAGAGCCACAGGGGGGCAGCGTCTGCTTTACGCTGCACTCTATGAAAAGCAGTGTTTAAATCCAGGATAATTTCAACAGGGAATGAACAGTTTCCATTGGTTACAATTTGACACAGGTTTGTATTACATATTTACTTATGTATGTTATTTTCATTTTCAAACAAAGGCTGAAACATGCAGGGGGGTGGATTGATCTCACAGGTCACTTCTGTCCACCCTCTTCTGCTGAGGCTGTTTCCTTTTCACCAGCTGGGAAAAAAGATACAGACACACACACACACGACACTTATTTTGATCACTTGTCGTTTGAAGCATTTGAAGTATATAACGTGTGTAAGTCGTGTCTTGAGTCAGTGGGATTCTGCTGGTAAATTTGGACTCAGTATTTCTAAACCCATGGCCACGGCCTTGCCTTGTAGATAAAGTTCACCTGGAGCCTCTTTGGCTGGAGTCCACGGCGTCAGGCCAGTGATGCACTTGGGAATCCACTTGAGGACTGTGGTGGAGGCCAACGCCCCCCATTCACCATCAGCTTGGTCCTGTCAAGAGTTGAAATAGAAAAATAGTTTTTTTCTGTCTTTTTATGTACCGAGAGGAATTGGAGGAATTGCTCCATAATATATCACTGTGACACATTTTGGTTTGTAATACAACTGGAATGCACAAACATTTCTCTCTTAATATTTTCACCCTCAGAAAATCACAGGTCTTGCAGTTTGCAGCACGTTATGTTTGTGCAGTCTTTAGAGCGGCTACATTGACTTCAGCTGAACAAAGACAGAGTCAAAGATGAAACACCGTGCAGCTTGCATCTCAAACACACTATTAAGTTATTTACATGCATCCTGAAGTTTCACCCAAGATGACTCATCAAATCATGCATTTAAAGTTAAACATGCTCTTAGAACTGGCATGAGTGCATCCTGAAAAACATTCATATGTCCAGTACCAACAACAGTTATTCCTTCCTACGCTTGAAAAGATATCCTCATATTTGAAAATACTACAAAGTCATCATGCAAGACACTGAGTGATCTATGCTACTGAACAGCATCAGCAGTGGTTTACAGAGGCAGCACCTCCTCTGCTCCTCCTGAGGCCCCTAAGGTGAGGTAGCCCTCGTTGGAGCCCGGGTACGACGACTTCTGTGCTTTTATGTTTTTACCGTTCTCCTCAGTGTCCGCTGGCTGGAGGTTTGGTCAAGAGAGTTGCCATGGTTATGTTGTGTCTTAGTGGGTTGTGTCTACAGTTCCTGGTTCAGTGTTTACAGTGCAGTAGAAGTAATTAAGAATGTAATGGGGCAATGAAATCAGCTGACACACTGAACTGAAACAATGGGAATGTGTTTATGTTGATTCACCTGCTCATTTTGCTGGTATTCACCATGTTGCTCACACCCGATGTCAAACACATACTTCCCCGGGCCGTAGGGCTGCAACATAAAAACAGGGTGGCAGAGACAGCTCTAACATTGACTGAACAAGACGCCTGTTTGATAATGAAACATTACCACAGTCAAAGTTACAAAAGTGACAGGTTACAGTTAAAAAGGTTGGTGAACATGGTATTTAAGACCCAGATATTTCCCTCAGGAGTTGGCTGAAACCACAAAAGAGCTAAAATGTGACAAACTAAATGACTGTTTATGTTGCTCTAAATACACAAGTGTTGCTATAACATTTGCCACATGATCTTTACAATGTGATAATGTGTCAGTGTTGTGTTGTGCTGCCTCCAACTGGCCAAAATAATTATTTACTTCTGCTTTAAAGCTGTATTAATCATTAGTCAGTCTTTTTTTGTCACAAAAAAAATCACAAATGTTTGAACTATTATGGCTTTGTAAGGTTGATACAGCTAACATGTCAGTTAACATTCAGCACCAACATTAGCATTCGTCTGGAGACACCTGATGATTATAAGTCCGATATTCACTTCAGTGTTTGGTCTCCACTGACTGAGAATAATATCTCACTCTTTAGCTGCTAAATGCTTCGCTACGTTTACCAGGCAGTTGCTAATTTTGTCTGTATCTGGTGGTGTAGGGCAGGTAGTGAGTTTCCCAGAAATGATCAGAACTAAAACAGCAAAATGCAGGCTGTCCCTTCACAAGACAGTCATCTATAGAACAGTGTTGATCATTGCAACTCTAACATGCTTTTAGTAGATAGGGTCCAGGGTTCAACAAAAATATTCTCGATATTTCTAATAACTGTGAAATAATTAATAAAAATAGAACTTACATTATTGTTGGCGAAGTTACCCTGGTATCTGTGGTTGGAGTGGATGTACTCTCCGGCTGACTCCATGTTCCCATTCACCCACGAGCCCTTGTACTTTGAGCCAGTGTCATGGTAGTGGTAGATGCCCTGACCGTGTCTGGTAATCAGACAACACCAACGACTTCAGTAGTTTGAAAAGTTACATTTTCTGTATCTAGTTATTACTGTATCAGTATTAGTATTGTGCTAAGGCTGAACGATATGCAATGAATTCATATTGTGACCTCTGTAGCTCCTCAACGCTTCATTATTGTCTGTTGTGACACATTTTACCTTTATCATATAAGTGCAGCTCCTGCGATTTGGATATTGAACTTGGCCATATTGTGATTTCGATCAATTGTTCAGCCCTATATTGTGTATGTAAAAAGATGTCTACACATCTATGTTGAAACTGGACTAAATCTGGTAAAAAGATTGAAGTTTTTGAGATAGCTAGGCCATATGTAACTGTTAATTCAACAACATTTTATTGACTTTATTACAACATGTAATTAGATCCTTATTTATACTGAAATTAGTCATTAAATACTGTTATTATTTCCAGACAGGAATCACGTTCTCATGTATTTGTCTGTACTGCTGATACAGATAAAGGATATTGAGCAGGATTTTAACTGAGAAGTCACAGGAGAGAGTGGTGTTAATACAGGACTTGATCTGGACTCAGAAGTGGAAATGAAAACCACAAATATCTCAGAGACATGCACTTGTTATATTTAAAGTGTAGACAGACCTCATGTGATGCAGCCACTCTCCATCATACGTGTCTCCATTGGGGTAAGTGTAGACACCGTGACCGTGTCTTAGGTCCTCGACCCACAACCCTGACGGAGAAAGGGAACAACAATAACAGCCTGGTTTCTAAAGCTCTGTGTCAAAAAGTTTGAGAATCATTGATAAACAACCTGTACACACACATTAATGAAATGCATCTCAACTCTTGCAAAGTGTCTTTGATATACCTTCATATTTGGAGCCATCTGGATAGTAGAAGGTGCCTTGTCCATGTTTCATGTTCTGGTAATAGTCTCCCACATATCTTGCCCCATTCTTGAAGCGATATGTCCCCTATTAGACGGTCAATTCAATTATACATTAGTTAAAGAAACAATTATTTTCCAGGTAACATATTCATAACCTCAATGGCAATAATAAGAATATTAATTTCTTCTTAGGCTGAATATTGGGAAAATGGATCTGAGAGTAATATAGTGGATGTATGCATACAACACTGATGTCCAAAACAAACCTTTACCACCTATGAAGGCCAATAAGTCTCATCTGTTTCTTAATCATACAGGTACCTCACACTGCTCGGGGATAGTAACCTGCTGTTTATTTACTCAATAAGCTCCATGATTAGTATTTCTGTGTTTGAAGGTTTCCTTGTCCTTACTCGGTTTTCTGTGGTCTCAGTGTTCACTCAGTCCCGTTTGGACCCAGACTAGACTCGAATCTAATCGAACTTGAAAAGGCACCTGTTGTATCTCACCTGTCCGTGTCTCTTGCTGTTCTCATACTGTCCCTCATAAGTGTCTCCATTGGGCAGAACGGCTTTACCGACTCCATGCCTCTCTCCCGCTTCATTTCTGTCCCCTTCATATTCCTGTGCCAGTCAAAGAAAAACACACACACACACACACACACACACACACACACACACACACACACACACACACACGAACGGTTACCTGTTAATGGTTAGCTAGTGCAAACATTAGCGTCAGCCCGCTAACGTTACAACAACAGACCGTAAAGAGTATCTAAGCTAACTAGCTAATTATATCCTCTCACCCCGAGTTTACTGCGTTCGTCCTCAAACTCTTCAGATCCGACATCCGACATTGTTCTGTGTCAAAACTGAGTCAGAACAAATTAATGTTATAGTTTAAAACGAAGCGGTGAAAGCTGGAAAGATACTTAGTCAAACCCCTATGCGCTCTTTACGGCGGTTTACGGTTACCATGGCGACAGCACAAGAACCGGAAGCTTGTACTTCACCAGTTGGCCCATTCCAAATATACCAACTTTTCGGATACAGGCTCGGTATCTGTACATCTGTGAGGAGAGAGTGGCTGTTTTCCAACACTGTAATGCAAGCAGAAGCCTGTTGGAAGTAGTAAAACAAGCTTGAATTCTTTATGCAACTCACCCGCTTAAATTTAAAAGTTGTGTTTAATTGAGGGCGGGGTCGCTTCGGGTGACGTCACACTCCGCTAAACTGTCTGCTCAGGCCTAACCTAAACTAATTCCAGTCACAGAACTTGATTTATAGTTTAAAACGAAGGACTAATGAAGATAACTGCCAACTGATTATAGCCAACATGTAGAAAATACCAATTATGCAAAGTACTGAATGATTACAATAAACTCAGTGGTAAAGAAATGACACCAGGTATCTCTTTACAGGTTGGATGGGTATGAAATGTGTTTTATTTACAATGAATCTTCATCAGTATGAAATGTCAGAACCCTGCTTTCATTCCCTCTGCAACACGACTGTTTACTGTTACCCTGGCAACAGGTTCCGGTTTAGTACTTAAGATTAGCTTAGCCTGCATATTAACAAAAAAAAACCCAGGTTTTGCCATTAGCAAATATGAAGAAAAATATTATTTTTTTTATATTTCATGTTTTTATAGAGATTAATTTATTTTCATACTCTATATAGTGAAGAATTTTGTCTTTTGGTTTATAGCATATACATATTTATATTACGTTCTTTTACTTTGATACAGAGCATTTTATTTGCATTGAAATCTGGTTAAATTAACTAGTTAAACATGATCAAACAACAGTGCAGCATGTATAATAAAAAGCATTTAATACATTAAAGTGAGCTGAGGATGTTTTCATATACCATGTATTAAACATCAGTAAATAATGTTCCTGAGACTTTACACAGAGAAGATGGACTGATGTGGACTGTGTCATGCTACAGCTGAGCAGCAGTTGATCCTGTACTGTAAGATAATCACTATGGATGTAGTGATATACATGGTGATAATGCCGACTGTAAATAACATGGAAACCTTCACCACCACGACCCAGTGAGGAGATGTGTGTGTGTGTGCGTGCATGTGTGTGTGCGTGTGTGGGCGTGTGTGTGTGTGTGTGTGTTTGTGTGTGTGTTTGATCAAAACAGTAGAAGAAAACTCTTCAGTCAGTTACTGACGTTCCACCTTCTACAGGAAGTGATGACTTCCTGCCATGCAACACTTGAGTGAAACACAACGCACACACACACATACACAGCTTCCCTCTCTCTCTCACACACACACACACAGTCAGGTTGACAGATCTCAGCATCATTATGTCAAGTCAAGGTGAAGCCAGCGGCATGGGAGACAAACTGCTCACACCTGAACAGGTAAGGACCACGATGCACTTCGACATATTGTCATGTCTTCAATGACTGTGTGTTTAATGTGTTTGTCTCCGCTGGTTTCTAACCACAGTTCAAAGATGAGGCGATAAACAACCGTTGATACGTCTCTGTAGCTTTCTGTTTGTTCAGCTTTGGTTTTAATTATTTTTATTTACTTTGTGAAACATGAACATTCTCTGAACCTGAAACTGTGGGATGCTGCTCACTAAGTCAAGACCCAGATCCAGATCTGTGACTACGATTCATGAAGGTTTTACTTTAAATGAGGTTGAGGACACTTCTGTTTCTGAGTGTTGAAACTGTCACCACAGAGAGGATGCTCTGTGTGTAACGTTTATGATACATGTTAAGAAGACGTGGTAAAAATCTTCTCAGAGCTTCGCCATGTTCCTCTATACATGACAGCAGCTGTGGGTGTGTGTGTTGTAGCCGGTACAGGTCTATATGTGTGTATTAGTAGGATGGGTGACTGATTGAGGGTTGTTTCCTCAGTCGGTCTCATGATCAGTGACAGAGGAAGTCTCTCTATCTCTCTATCACAGTCTCGATAGTTAAAGCTAATGAAGAGTCTCTGTGGGTTTATACAAGCTGACGGTAAAATGAATTCATCTGTTAACACTGTTAACATCTGTTATTCACTTTGACGTCATGATAAGAGTCTTATTATTATATCTTATATATATATATATATATCTATATATATATATATTATATTATATTTCATTTAAACATTTATCCTCTGTTTACAGGACCAGAGTTTAACAAGGCTCAGACAGGTAAAACAGCAGCTTTTCATTTCAGTGTTTCTGCTACTGAAGGTTTGTTTTTTAACACTGAGTCACTGGTTTCCATTCATTCAGATTCAGAGTAACTGCCTGCAGACACAGTGGCTCTCAGGCCACAGCATGTGAACATTAGCAGATATGATGTTTACCACATGAAGTGTCTCAGTTTAACGTGATAGCATGCTAACATGTGCTAATTAGCACTTTGTGAATGTAAAGTTAAATTCATGGGGGGGGGGGTCGGGAGCACAATCATCAGGATCATCATCTGGAGACCAAGAGGTGGACCACGTTCACAGCTCCATTGGACGGTGAATTGTTTTACTCAGTGATGAAACAAACATTTCAGTCTAAATGAATCTTTACTTCTCAGCATACGTCTCCATCATTAGGACACTGAGGAGTTGGATGTGATTGGTTTTTCTCCTGTGTTGAACACAATGTACTGTCTATCACATTTTCAAAATAAAATAAAATTCCTTCACTGACTAAAAGCACTGCTTTTAAGTAAGAGCACTTCATAGAAATGTAGTGGGTTGCAGTGGGTGGAGCAGGCGCCCCATGTGTAGAGGCTACAGTCGGCCCCCGGTTCAAATCTCACATCGGACGGCCCTTTACTGCATGTCGTTCCCCCTCTCTCTGCATCCCCATTTCCTGTCTCTCTACTGTGCTATTCAATAAAGGCATAAAAAGCCCAAAAAAGAAATGTAGTGGAGTCAAAAGTACGATATTTGTCTTTTAAGTGTCGTGGAATAAAAGAAATACAAAAAGAAATAATACTCAAATACAGACACTGAAAATATACTGAAGTACAGTACTCAACTAAATGTACTATTGTCTATAGATGTTGAAATATTTGATCAGAGTGGAGGATCAATCACCAACAGATTTAGCATCCCTCCAGCTACGTGCTAGCAGAGCTAAAGATCAGTTAACTCTGTAACTTCTGTAGTCCATCACAATAGATCAAACCTCTGATGTCACCACAGGTTATAAAATGAGAGTTTAGGGTTTGAAAGACGGGAGCCGGCAGACAGGGTCTGTAGAGATACTCTACTGAGAACATCTTTGGAGCTGGGGATTAAAACCCACTGATATTATCTTCTGTTAGCTGTAATATTGAATGTTGTTGTTGACCTTTAACCTTCATGTGGTGGAGTGCACAACTCAAACAACAGGAGAGACAACCTTTATTCTGTATGGAAATGAATGGAAACCAGTGACTCACACTGCAGCATTATGTGGAAAATAATCAACAGCACTGTGTATTCATGGAGTCAACGTGTGAAGTTACTCATATGTTCCTGTCAGTATTTGTTGTTTTGGTGTCACTGTGTTTTATTTTTTTATTTGATTTTTTTTTGTGTGTGTGTGTTTTTTTTTTCTTTTTTCTTTTTGTCAGTTTTCACCAGGACATGTTCGTAAACTGGGGCAGACGAGGAAACTACGAGAGAGGAGGGTAAGAGACACTTCATGACCGTCTCATATATTCACTGACCTCATTAACAAATAGTCTTTAACTTATTGTTTCTGTCCTTCAGGATTTGAAAGAAGATGAGAATCCAGAGGAGAAAGAACGAAGACACAAGGAGCTGGAGGTATCACCATTCACCTGCTGCTCTTCATATGAGATGTTTTATTATACGTTTGTATGTTTGTCTGTGTGTGTGTTATTCCAGAGAGCTCTCACTCTGTTTTATTTCCAGAGAACTCTGACTCTGTTTATTTCTAGAGAGCTCTCACTCTGTTATATTAAAGCGAGCTCTCGCTCTGTTTTATTACAGCGAGCTCTCACTCTGTCTATTTCTTTGCAGCTGAAGCCTCTGTATAAGGAGCTGCTGTACACCATTGCTCATAAGATGGGTCAACCGTCGTCAGCGGAGGTGTTCACAGACGCACAGCTTCACCTGTACATCCAGGAGGTGAACCCGTCAGCTTCACACACATTGTTCCCTCACGTTGTTGGTGTACGACTGATCACACACTGTCTGTCTGCAGGCTTTCACTATGACAGAGTCAGAGCACAGCAGTCTGATGGAGAGAGTACAGAGCACAGAGGTGAGACAGGAAGTGACCCCATTGCCCACATTTATAGTCCTCACACCAACAACCTGCTCTTCACCTGTGTGTGTGTGTGTGTGTGTGTGTGTGTGTGTAACACCAGAATATTGAATAACAGTCTGACTCTCACAGCCCCCAGTGTACTGTCTGATGGCCACTGTGAAGGAAGCAAAGGGGATCCTGGGAAAAGATGTCAGTGGTGAGTTACCACTGCAGACCAGACCACCTGGCTGTTCAGCGATGAGGCGACTGGTTCTCATGTCAACATCCTGTTTAGATAGTGAAGCTTCCTGAAGTAGTGACGCCTCTCAGCCCATTGGTTCATGACCTGTTGAAGCTTCAGTGCTCACTGGAGACACCTAGTGTTCAAGTTCATGAGTCGCAGCCAAATCCTCCATGAAGCTTTTATACAGAACGACAGTCCTGCTTTTCTTTATGTCACTGAAGTTTGAAACGTTTCTACAACCATCAGACCAACTGTTGTCAGACTGAACCGAACTGGAGTAACCTGAGGAGCAGATCAAATGACTTTTCATGTCCAACCCTTTGTTTTATCCCTGCAACACTAATGGCATCACCATCAGCGCCCATCACACACATTTGTTAACATTTTAGTTTAGCATGCTAAACATTAGCATGTTAGCATGGTCACTATGAGCATTTCAGCATGCTGAAATTAGCATGTAGCTAGTACATCAGAGCGTCACAGGGCTGCTAACACAGCTGTAGTCTCTCAGTCTATTTTATGTTATCTCATATTATATTATAATATGTCATATTATATTATATTATTATACAGAACTGTACACACAGCTTCAGTGAAGTGTTTGTTTCCACCTACATGGGGTCAGTCCCACAGAGAGATGGATTATAATGATAATCAATGTGTTTCATATTGAGTTGATATTGATTTTAAAGATGATTTAAATGGACATTTGTTCTTGCAGTTGTGTGTTGACAGTGACCTGGTGTTTTACAGTAACTCTACTTGATGTGTTTCACTACCTCGACTGTACGTGTCTGGTGGTTAATGTGACTTTCAGTTCTCATATGAGTTTCTCATCCTCACTTTCACTTCAGCCGTGTGTGGTGTTTTTTTTAAAACACCAACCTGTGAAGTCGTCTCCTGCCTTCATGTGAACTCAGGTGTGTGTGAACAGGTTTCAGTGACCCGTACTGTCTGCTGACCATACTGGAGGATGAGGAGGAGAAGAGGACTCGCCAGTCCAGAGCCAAACCCTGTAAATCAGTTGTGAAGGACGCGGCATCAGGAGACAAGATCTACCAGACAGACATAAAGAAGCAGACCCTGAACCCCATCTGGAACCAGACCTTCATACTGTGAGTCTGGATACACCTTTTCGTCTCAGGTAAACCAGGTTGATATTTACATCGCTCGTCATTTTTACTGTTTCAGAGAGTTTGGAGACGTCGGAGGAGCAAACTTCCATCTGGAGATGTGGTGAGAGAATCAAACACACACCCCCACCTTCTCTGCTGTAACATCATCTTCAACACGTCCACCCTCACTGTGCTGCTTCTGTTTCAGGGACAAGGACGAACAGGTGTCCCTCACCCAGAAACTGGAGGAGATCAAAACCAATTTTAACAGTTTAAGAAGGTACCAGACTCTCTCTGTGACTCTCTCACTGAACCAGACAAAGCTGTGAACTCTGACTCTTCTGTTCAGGATGATCAAGGAGGCCAAGAAGGAGAAAGGCACTGACGACTTTCTGGGAAACGTTGTCCTAAAGCTGCAGGTAGTTACTGTTCTTCTTTTATAACAGCTGCTTCACTTTTCACTGTCTGACACACACCTGTACCCTGACACACACCTGTACCCTGACACACACCTGTACCGTGTGACTGCAGGACCTCCACTGTAGTGAAGATAACTGGTACAACCTGCAGCCCAGAACAGAGACGTATCCTGACCGCGGACAGTGTCACCTGAACCTCAAGTTCATCCACAAAGCTGTAAAACATTCACTCTGCTCCTCACCCTGTCGCGTTTCAGATACAGTTAACATGGATGCGTGAAAACATCTGTCAAACATCTGGTGTTCAGCTAACTATAACTGTAACTGTGGTGTTGTGTGACTGACAGAGAGACGGGACGCTGAGTGCTGGTCGCAACGCTTACGTCAATTACTGTGGGATTCTGCAGCAGTTTGTTCAAGCGTACATCTCCAAGGAGCAGGTAAAGGACACGCCCACCGTCAGCACCTGTCATAAAAACAAACCGTCCTCTGTCTCTGTCTCTTCTTCATCCTCTCGTCTGGTTTCTCTCAGAGTTCTGCTCCGTGGAAAGGTGCGCTGTGTGGCGAGGCTCAGACTCTGCTGGAGCTCTACGCCACGCAGAACGACCTCTCCCCTTTCCTCCAGGACCTGGCGTAAGCACCTGTCAACATCTGGCAGACGTAACAGACATATAACACCTGTAACAGGCGTGAAGAGTGTTCAGGAACAGTCTACACAGTCCAAAACAAATGCTGCACATTCAAAAACTATATCTATATCTATCTATACCTGAGAATTAATCAATGTGATGTTTACAAACATCCACATAAAACTCAGTGATTTCAATCATAGCGCCACCACAGTGTGTGTGTTGTAAATCTGTGTGTGTGTGTGTGTGTGTGTCCCTCACAGGAAGTGGGTAGCTTACAGTAAGCTGTACCAGAGCCTGGAGGTGGACTCGTCCGTGTTGTTGCAGCAGCTCACCAGTATAGAGTATCACTGGCACCAGCAGGAGCTGCCGCACCAGCAGGTAACGACCAGCTCAGAGTCAGGTCACATACTCTAACTGTGAGGTACCTGAGTTTTATATTTCCATGTTTTCTACTTTCTACTTGTTCTCAAATACATTTCAAATATTTTACTTTTAACTCCACTGCTTTTCTACAGCTACGACAGTCAAATGAAAGTATTTTTGGAATAATAAGGAGTCAGGTATAAGAAACTTAAGACCCAAAATGCACAAGGGAGGCAAAAACACATGGGTCAGGTAAACAACAAGGAGGGAAACAAGACAAAACAGGAAGTAAATGAACCATTAGATACACAAGGGACTCTGCTTCAAAATAAAAACAGGAAATGAAACAAATATCCAAACATGGAGTGAGGACAGACCATGGCATTATTTTCCATCACCTGTCAGTCAGGTGTGTCTCTGTGTGACGATAGCTGACAGGTTTTCTCTCTCTGCTGATGAGTTAAACAGAGAGCAGGGCTCATGTCTGTTGAACGGTGTCACTCTCTCTCTGTCCCCAGAAACAGGAACTGGGAGACTCTCTTCACGGGTTCCTGCAGTACGGACTCTGTCTGGTGTCCAAATACAGAGACATCTTCCCTCCAACTGCCTCTGCTAATCCTAAACTCCACACACTGCTCAGGTACAGATGTTTACATCACCGCTCAGGTACAGATGTTTAACTCACTGCTCAGGTACAGATGTTTAACTCACCGCTCAGGTACAGATGTTTAACTCACTGCTCAGGTACAGATGTTTAACTCACCGCTCAGGTACAGATGTTTACATCACCGCTCAGGTACAGATGTTTACATCACCGCTCAGGTACAGATGTTTAACTCACCGCTCAGGTACAGATGTTTAACTCACTGCTCAGGTACAGATGTTTACATCACTGCTCAGGTACAGATGTTTAACTCACTGCTCAGGTACAGATGTTTAACTCACTGCTCAGGTACAGATGTTTAACTCACTGCTCAGGTACAGATGTTTAACTCACTGCTCAGGTACAGATGTTTACATCACTGCTCAGGTGCAGATGTTTAACTCACCGCTCAGGTGCAGATATTTACGTCACTGCTCAGGTGCAGATGTTTAACTCACCGCTCAGGTGCAGATGTTTAACTCACCGCTCAGGTGCAGATATTTACGTCACCGCTCAGGTGCAGATGTTTACGTCACAGCTCAGGTACAGATGTTTAACTCACCGCTCAGGTGCAGATGTTTAACTCACTGCTCAGGTACAGATGTTTAACTCACTGCTCAGGTGCAGATGTTTAACTCACTGCTCAGGTACAGATGTTTAACTCACCGCTCAGGTGCAGATGTTTAACTCACCGCTCAGGTGCAGATGTTTAACTCACCGCTCAGGTGCAGATGTTTACGTCACCGCTCAGGTGCAGATGTTTACGTCACTGCTCAGGTACAGATGTTTAACTCACTGCTCAGGTACAGATATTTACGTCACCGCTCAGGTGCAGATGTTTACGTCACCGCTCAGGTGCAGATGTTTACGTCACCGCTCAGGTGCAGATGTTTACGTCACAGGTAATGAGGCTGCTGTAATTAAACATGATTGTGCTTTTCCTCAGAATCCTGGTCCAGATCTGTAAAACTCAGGCCTTTCAGAAACTGAACCCAGCTCACTTCGAGTTGCAGGATGAGGTCAGCCTGGCCATACAGGTGAGTCATCACTCTGATGACATCATCACTGTGTGGATATGATACGTCCTCAGTTACATGAGATGTACTTGTACCTTCAGACAGGAACACAGGAGTGGTTCACCATCAAAAAGGGTCTCCACCAGCCCATGACCAAGGTACACACCTCGTGACATCACTCTGAGCCTCCAGGTGTCTCCGCTTCATCTCACAGTATTAACTTTGTGTTTCTTCGTGCCGACACTCAGGAGCTGTCAGAGATCGTCAGCGCCCTCTCCAGGCTGATTGGGGAGGTGCAGGAGGACATTAAACACAACAAGGACAACTGGAACAAGGTGTTTGTCAGGTAAGGTGGGACAGGTGTGACAGATTACATTAATAACTGCTGTTATCAGTTCACATCTGTGCTTATATTCATATTATATCATATAAAGACAAAGAGCTTGTGTTTGGGTTTGAAGCCACCAGTTAATTAACCAGAAAAGAACAGGAGAAGAAAGTTCAGACCAAACCGTGTGAGGAATATTTTTACACCTGTAATAATCAGTGTTGTTTCCTGGTTGCTCAGTGCTGTGCAGGTAGACGTGTTCACTGTGGTCTACAAGAGGTTCGACTCTCTGGTGAGTGATCAGTGACGGTTTGCGTTTTTTCTTCGCGAGCTCGACTCGGTCGTGTCGTCTCAGCACGTTTCCTGTCCCCTCCCCCACAGCTGGCGCAGGAAGTGAAGGACACTCTGTCACTGATGGAGGGTCAGATGGAGCAGCCTCTGGCCAACAGCCTGTTCCCTGTTTACCTGAGTCTGCAGGCCATCCACAAAGACAAGGCCTTCTTACAGAAGAGGTCAGACAACACACTCACACCAGGAGCTGATTTTCTTACTTTGAGTTAATTATTTCACCAGGTTGTTCTTCAGTGTTACGTGGCTAATTACTTTAAATATGTGTCCATAACTTTTATGGTAGGAATGATTTTCCTCATTAAAATCAACTCTAAATGTAGATGTCACTTTAGTCTCTGTTGCTATGGAAACACCAGCTGATCATCTCTGTGACCCCACAGTGACCCCTCTGTAAAGTCACAGATCTTTTCTCTTGATACAGAATCAGAATCAGCTGGACCTGATCAGCCTGATCATACCTGCCCCAGAGCATTATGGGATGTTAACTGCGTCCCTGTACCACTCAGGTGTTTCCTGTAATGTGTGTGTGTGTGTGATGGGACAGGTCAGAGTTTGTCTGTTGTTTCAGGGGACTCCTCGAGCTCACCAACTTCCACGAGGATTTCAGGGAGGCTCTGCCGTACTGGCTCAACCAGGCCTTCAGCAAGACTCAGGACCGGGTGGAGCGGGCTGTGCAGGTGGACCAGGTAACACTCTGCTGTTATTTATTATTGACTATGTACATCATCAGCCGTCAGATGACGACACGTTGACATCCCTCTCAGCTCCAGCCGCTGCAGTCCGGCTCAGTGCCCATTAAACACAGCTCCTCGGCAGTGGACCTGGTGGCCTGTATCCAGCCCATCTGCCAGCTGTGGGAACAGCTGTCCTGGCCCGACCCCGAGGAGGCTTTCATGCTCATGGTCAAACTCACTGAGGTACATCGTCACGGAGAGGTCACATGGTCTGATCTGAGTAAATACAGGCAGCTGACTGAGGTGTGTGTGTTTCAGGATGTGTGTAAGATCGTGGTGAACTACTGCCACATCCTGAAGGAGAGGGTCCGCGTCCTGTCTGAGAACTCGGACCACGGCAGTGCCATCAACATGGTACACACACACACACACACACGCACACACACACACACACACACACACACACACACACACACACACACAGACTGGAGACATCTCTAACACATTAACACACACACCTCCTCTGTGTGCAGCTGTGTGTGGTGGTCAACGACCTGGAGCACCTGAGGTCCGTCCTCACCAGACTTCCTACACAGCTGAACTGGGCGGGGCTTCGAGACCGGACCCAGACCGTCATCGGGGAGAGTCAGTTCCACAACACGCTGCCCTCCCAACTGCAACAGGCCCAGAGCATCCTGAGCCGGGAGATCCGGTCCGCCTTAGACACGCTGGGAAAGAAGGTGTGTTCAGGTGCATCAGGTGCAGGAGGACCAGGAAGTGAAATAAAGACACTGATAAACTGCTTCACCTCTTCATCTGTGTGTTTCTCCAGCTGAACACAGACATCGAGACCCACGTTAGAAGCATGTCCACCAGGCGGCGGATTCCCTCCAAGTCCACAGAGGACGTAGGTGACAGTCCCAGTTCACATGAGTCCTGGTTCTGAGGTGTCCGTCTGATCTCAGCCTCCTCTCTGTTTCAGGCTGCTGCTCCTCTGATGCGCTACCTGGAGCAGGAGCTGCAGTACATGAATGAAAACCTGGTCCAGGAGAACTTCAACAGGTACAGGATCATCATCGTTATCATCTTCCTCCTTCATCATGGCTTCATGTACATGATGTTGTCACTGTTTTTCTTCATGTCCAGTCTCCTGACTCCTCTGTGGAACAACTCCGTGAGGATCCTGTACCAGGTGGCGACTCAGCATTCGCAGCAGGAGGGGCTGATGGTGTTCTGCCAGAGGCTGCTGTACACCCTGCAGGTTGGTCCTGAGCCGCCTGGTTACCATGACTACCGCAGCAGAACCAGAACTTTTACAATCAACTGACAACGTTTGTACTTTAAAACTGATTTTTGATACCGACGCTAATCAGCTTCTGTAGACAGTTAGGCAGCTAGCGATAGCAACATTTAGGGTAACAGGAAGTTAGCTAATGTTAGCATGTCTGCTGTAGCCTTCACTAATGAAAACCGACGTGTAACATCATGAACCATCAAGTTACTGACACAGGGAGGAGAAGAAGCTCATAGGGTTCTCCTCCCAGTAAAACCAGACCAGTATCGGCTCCATGGTCGGACTGGGACAGAAATTCAGTCTTGGACTGATCCACTGGGACTGGCCGTAAGAATGACACTGATGTGTGTTTCAGTTCATCAGCTCCTCTGTGTGTTTCAGTGTCTGGAGCAGTGTTTCCACGCGGAGGGAAATGGACTCCCTCTGAACGCTCTTCACTCTGATGACTACAAGGTGAGAGACTCAGACCCAGAGGAAGGTTTTCATCTCTTCAGTGTCAGTTACTGATCTCTGTCTCTGTCCAGACTCTCAAAGCTCACCTGACCCACAACTCTCTGAGCAGCCAGGAACTGATGCAGAAGTTCTTTGACAGGAAGATAAAGGAGCAGGTAAGACACACACCTGCTGCAGGTGGTGCAGACCGGTGTTCCTGTCGGTTCTGATGTTGTGTTCTCTGCAGAACGTGTACAGTGGAGAGAAGTACGGAGCCGTCACCCTCCTCACCTCCTACAGGAGATCAGACCAAAGACTCAGGGTGGAGGTGCTGAATGCAGTCAACCTCTTACCGATGGACTCTAATGGTGAGACCAGTCACATGACAGGTAACGCTCGTCACTGTGACCTCTCCTGACCAGCTGATGTCTTCCTCAGGTCTCAGTGATCCGTTCGTGCAGCTGTGCCTGGAGCCGAACCACATCTTCAGGGAGGTGGAGCCTCGCTGCACTCAGATCAAAGACTGTGACCTCAACCCTCTTTTTGATGAGGCCTTCGAGTTGTAAGATCCTGGTCTTATTCTGTCTGTGTTCACAAGTTGTCCTGTGGTCTCTGAACATGATCCTGACCTCCTTTATCTCTACCCCCCTCCTTCATGTCACAGTATGGTCTCCCTCGATCAGTGCCAGGCTCCAGGGGCCTGCCTGGTGGTGACGGTTCTGGACCACGACACCCTGAGGACAGACGACTTTGAGGGCGAGGCCTTCCTGGGACTCAAGGCCATTCCAGGAGTAGGAGGAGGGCGGGGCGGAGATGGACTGAGCTCACAGCCGGACAGCCCCCCTGCTCAGATCCGCCTGCCTCTGATGCATCCTAAACCTAATGGTATGATCGGTGGGTCCAGACCAGTCAGTTGGTCCAGACCAGTTAGTGGGTCCAGACCAGTTAGTGGGTCCTGACAGTGAGGCAGGTTTGCAGTCAGGTCACATTAACCTGTCAGGACACACACACTGAGTCCCTGTTAACCCTTCAGTCTTACTTGTCCAGTATCCAGATGTGTGACAGGTGTGTGAGCACAAAAACATCACATTATATGATAAGAAAGAAACCTGACTTACAGCTGCACTAATTAATATTTTGAAATTAATTGTAGATGTAGAGAAAACAGGATCTTCACTCTTCAGCTCTACAGAACATTAAGCATATTTCAGTTCATTGTATTTAATTTCATTCTACATTTACTCATCACTTAAAGTCAGTTAAACCGTATCAACCAAAGACGGAAAAATTAAAGGTGCCTGTGACTATAATTTAATGAGTTTATGGTGATAAATGTTGTTGTAGGTTGTTTTGTGTCACTCACTGAGTTTAAACACTGTGTGATGAACACTGGTGAAGTTCCCGCCTAAACAGGATGAGAGAGCAGCTCTGTGAAATCTGTCATTGCTTTAAAGCCTTAGTGTTTTTCTTTTTGTTCCTTTTAAGAGATTCTGTGCAACACGCTTCAGTAACTCAGCGAAGGATAAATTAAAGTTAAAGTAGAAAAATTATTTAATTTTAGTGAGTTGAGTTGGTGTAGAGCTAACAGCTAACAGCTAACCAGCGCTAACAGCTAACCAGCGCTAGCAGCTAACAGGACAGCTCTTAACGAATGAGTCTCTGTCAGCTGGTCGTGTAAACAGGAAACTGTTTATCATGAAAACATGAAGGCTGCTCTCATCATCATCACCCTGCAGGTCCGTTAACTCAGACAGTTTTAATTATTTATTTGTGCTTTAATTATCACCATGGATTCTGATTAGTTCAAACTTTACCTTGAACCTGTTTGTTTTGTTTCTGATCTGAGTTTGAACATGTGACTGTGAGTGCTGCGATGAAACTGTGATGTGAATCCAGTTTTTCCGATGTAAACATGAATTACTTTGTGTGTTGTGCAGAGGACGTCATCCTGAGGCTGCTGGAGTCGAGGAGAGGAGAGCGGGAAGCTCAGGCCTTCGTGAAGAAGCGACGACAGAGAGAGAAACAGTCACAGGAGGGAAACGGACAGTGATGGACAGAGACAAGTTCTTCTCCAAAAATATACAATTTGTTTAATGATCTGTACCAAAAAACACAGAGACGTCCACTCAGAGGAAACACTGGGTCATGATCATGTTCACCTGCATTTCCACCTCACACACCTGTACATGTTCGCTTCCTGATGCTTTGTTTCTAATCAGTGCAAGAGATAAGTATGACATCACGTAACTATGGGTATATATATATATAATATATATATATATATAATATATATATTAGACTACATTTGACACACTGTGAAATGTCAACGATTACTACAGATGTAAAAACCTGACACACGATGAGTTTAAACAAAAATGACATGAAAATTTATGAAGTAAAAAAAAAAGATGTAATTTGAGAGACTGATTGTTAACATGTTTCCAGTTTGTTAAACCTGAGCTTGAACAGAAGCCGTCTGTTACACACATTTACTACACTTTAAATATCTTCTCTCTTTATTAACAGAATTCACCTTCTTTATTTCTTCAGCTAAAAAACTATTTTAAGAAAATCAGAATGAAAATAAGAGGCTGTATCAGATTACTGTCTGGATCAATGTGAATGACTGTTTCACACCTGTTGTTGTTGTTGTTGTTGTTGTTGTTTTTGTTCAGACACGTCTCAATAAAAACCTGCTGAACCTGGAGTCACCTGTCTGTTCACACCACTTCACCTCCTCCTCCAGAAATCACAGTCACTGATGATCTCACACTGAGACAACCTGCAGTTTAACATTCATGTCTGTGCTTCATTCACAAACAGCAGACACAGGGAGCTTGTTTAAACCTGCTCCCGACTGATTGTCACAGGTAAGTGTTGATTTCTGGACAGAGAGCTCACCTGTGCCACAGCTCTGACACTGAAACGCTCAGGTGTTTGTTTAGGCTTTAAACGTGGTTCAGAACTGTGTGTGTGTGTTTTATGGTTTTTCTTAGAGAAGAAATAACAGCAGGTCTTTAAGTTACGTTCAAAAACATGGTGAAGAACAGTGCCGCTGGTCGAGAGCTTAATGTAATAAAAACCTACTGGTGTTCAATGGTAACACTGGAAACTGATTCATCCCACATTTAGAGACCAGAGCGCCCTCAGCTGGTCATAAACGTCATCTTTAAATACATGTTAGAAAAAGACCTCCACGTAGTTCTGAAGGCGGTTCAGATCCGAGGCTGGTTTCTGTGGAATCAGGACTGACTGGTCTGTGGTCTGTGGCAGTCCCACTGGGCCGTGAGGTCAAGAGAGCTGCTGATCCAGGGTCTGTTCAGGGCAGAGGGGGCACTCGGTAGAGCTGGAGCAGCTCTCGCACTGTAGTCCATGACCACAGGGCAGAGACACCGAGCCGGGCTCTCCACACGTCACGCAGCACTGTCTCTGCTTCCTGTACACCACCTGGGTCAACACGGAGGTTTACACCTGTTAGACTGGAGTCAACGAGTCAGACAAAAAAAAAAAACTCCCAGAGGAACCTGAAGGCAACACTTGTCATGATTCCTGACGTTATATATTTATTTCATAAGCATAATAATAAGTAGCAGCAGACTCATGTATGAGGTGTGTGTGAGTGTTTGGTCTCACCTGTTCTACAGCGTGGAGGCAGCTGCAGAGCTGAGCTTGCAGACTGAGGACCGACTCCAGGGGCAGTCTGTGCAGGAGCTGGAGTTGGTGCAGCGCTAGATGGGGGTTGTCTCCGCTCCTCAAGCTCTCCAGCGCCTCCTGCAGGAGAGCGGCCTGCCGCTGAGCCTCCTCCTCGGCCTGCCTCGCTCTCTCCGCCTCCATGGTTAATCGAGCTGCGTGGGCACGAGACTCCTCGGCGTCAGCCTTCACTGCAGCCCAGGACTACAGACAGACAGACAGACAGACAGACAGACAAGACAGACAGACGGACAGACGGACAGACAGACAGGTCCACTGAGATCCAAGTGTCTAATAAAGAGTTCAACTTTAAAAATGAAATAAAAAGTGTAGCATAGCTTTACATTTTTAGTCTTCATGGTTAACTCCAACAGTTAACCAGTTAACAATCTGTCAACCAGTCACATCTTAACAACTGAACAGCTGTAACATCCTCCTCTCTCTCCCCTGTGAGTATCTCACTCACAGACTCCAGTCACAGTGATTGGCTGAGCAGCGTCACATGACCAGAGCTGTAAAGGTGAAAAAAGCTGCGTCAAAATTGAATTATTCTCAGTAATTTATCAGTTATGTGTCTGGGTCTGGACCTGACCTCTGGTTTGCACCAAGATGTTGTGCATGATGAATATAAAGACAGGACACTGATGATACATGTTTTCATCATATCACTTGATAATTTATCATTTACACCTCCATCAGTTAATCTGTAACTTCCTCCCCTCACTTCCTGGTCTGTATCAGGCAGATCCAGGTTTCTGAAAACCTGAATAAGATGTTTACAGGTGCAAACACATAAACAACAAACTACTGTGTCTGTAAACAAACTCTACGTCCGACATGCATGCACACATGTCCCACTACCTACCTACCTGAGCTGTGTGTCTCCAGCTGTGGCCCCACTGCTTCAGGGCCCTGTGGGCCTCCTCCAGCTCCTGTTTGAGCCTGCCAGTCTCTGCACAGGGGCCAGACGGCAGCAGGGTGGGGGGCGTGCCGGGGGAGCCCTGGGCGGAGGGAAAGTGCTCCCAGATGTTAGTGTTCATACCGTTCAGACCTACAGAGAGAAGAGAGAACCACGGTCAGGTCACACCTCACCACACCAGCTCATGTTTACAATCCTGCTCCACAAACCTAAAGAGCCGTGAGACGGCCCTAAGAAGGAGCCCTCCGATTGGCCGGGCTGGGAGAGGTGAGAGAAGAAAGGTGACGCGTGCGGCCTGATTGGAGGAGACGGTGACGGGGAGCTGAAGGGAGCAGAGCTGCTGAAAGAGCCTGGGATGTTGACTGGAGCAGAACTCTGGAGCTGGCTGCCTCCTACAGACACAGGAACAGGGGTTATTGTGTGTGTGTGTGTGTGTGTGTGTTTGTGTGTGTGTGTGTGTGTGTGTGTGTGTACTGCTGGATTATATTTATATTCTATAACTTGATGCCTGTCTTTAAATACCCAGCATCACTCCCACAGTGGAGCTGCTCTCCAGCCTCCTCTCCAACGCAGACACACCAAAGTCATTGAGGTCGAGATCATCCAGAGCCGACTCTGCAACACAAACAACAACAACAACAACAACAACAAACATCAACAATTATACTATTTATATTAATGTTGGACAAACCAACACACAGAGTCTCAGTCAGCTGTTGATCCTCCAAAATCAAGTCTCTGAACTCGACTGGAAGGTCGACTACACTTACCAACAACCGACTCCACGGTCTCACTGGTGGGGTAGAAGGGCAGGGCGTTAGCGTTCATGCCTGAGGAAATGCTGGACCCCAGGTTTCCGAGAGGGGCGGGGCTTGGCGGGGGGGCAGCCAGACTGGAGGGGATGCTGGAGGACAGGCTCAGAGGACTGCCCACCGGCAGGAACACCAGCAGGTCCTGAAGGAGACAGAAGGTGGTCTTTGAAACACACAGAGTCACGTCACTGTGTCCTGACAGAAACATGAGACTGAGGACAGTGGAGACAAGTCATGTGACCAGACTGAGGACGGTGAAGACAGGTCATGTGACCAGACTCTGTTGTAACTTCACCTGTTTACTTTGTGCTGAGGCCAGTTCTCTGTTTCGCTGCTCCAGAGCAAAACTCCTCTGCTTGGCCTGAAACCACAAACAACATCAGTCTGATGACATCACAACACGGCGGACACACCTGCCTCTAGTAACCATGACGATGTCCGTCTCACCTGATCCTCCCTCTCAAATCCAGGAGCCCTGCCATACCCTCCTTCCCCCGCCCACGGAGACAGAGGCCCAGACCCTCCGCCCACGTCCTCACACAGGGACAGAACGCTACCCAGCAGCCCCTGCTCCGCAACACATGGCCCTGCAGACGGGGAGAACGGGTCTGACACAGAACCAGGTCTTGACCCCATGTTGTGTCCACTGGGACTTGAAGAGGCCTCCTGGGCAGGAATAGGGTCTGGAGGTCTGGGAGGCGGAGGAGAGCTGGGGGTGGGGAATGATGGTTCTTCAGGAACAAAGGACTCTGGAGGGGGTTTAAAAAAAATGTAGTTAAATGATTAATATATTATTTTATTGTTATAAATAAAATGATTATCATAGAAGAGGTCAGAGACGTGTACGACTCACTTTCTACATGAGCGAAGGCACAGAAGGGTCCTCTGGGACAGCTGCCGCTCTGCTGCATGTCGTTACACTTAGTGGACTTATAGATCTGTGACACACACACACACACACACACACACACACACACACACACACACACACATTAACTCCTGTCATTGAGTGAATCATAGTGCAGTGTACACGGGTCTGTTTGATTTCCTGATCCACCGAGACTGGAGGAAGCAGAACCGGGAGGAGCTTTTGGTAATGGAGGTGAAGACAACAACTCCCATGATCCCACACTGTTTCATGATGTCAACCAACGCCGTCTTTTGTTATTGTTTTGATTGAGAAGTTACTGGCTGTGCGTTTAATCATTTTTTATTTAATAATGAAGAAAGCCCCGCCCCCTCAGCTCCCTTCACAAACAGACTCTGAGACGTCGATCATGTACAACAGCTGCTGAGACACGAACCTCTGGGTGGAACTGCTGCTCTGTTCTGGTGTGACAGTACTGACATCCCTCTGCTCCCTCACATTTACTGGGGTCTCCCCACTCCTCGCTCTGTTTCACAGCTGGACACGGCAGCGCTCTGCAGCAGCAGGGACGACAACAGCTTCATTAAACACAACCACAGACGAGTCACAACGAAACCATCATCTCTACATGATGCGACAGAGCACCTGTATTTGTGCTTGTGCGGGCTCCGCCTCCTGTCTTTGCTGTTGTGGTAATATGGACAGGCGTAACCCTGACGACACAGACGAGGCGGCTTCTTACAGAGCTCCGTCTTGTAGTGAGACAGCACGTAGTTGTTATCTGAAGAGAAACAACACAAACATCCCAGAGTCACAATCAAAGCAGCATCTAGGTGTCGTGGATCAGATGTGAAGTATTTACCACAGTATCATCAGTCAGAGCAGATCACAGCTGGTTTACCTTGCCAGCGCGGCTCCTCACTCAGGATCTTCTCTATGAGGGCCGTACTCGCTGCCTGTCCCGACTGCCCGTCTCCTCCTCCTCCTCCCCCTCCTCCGCCCTCCGAGGCCCCCGAGCCTCCCTGAGACTCCATCACCTGCACCTCCCTGTAGAAATCACAGTGTTAACGACCACAGCACAGAGACACCGGTTCATGTGTTTCTTTGGGTTGATTTCTCTTGTGTACCTGATGTCATAGACAGGGCTGCGCAGGTCATGTGACCCGTGTGCAAAGGCACAGTGGGAGCCGTTTTTACTGCAGTGGCCCTTTGCATCAGTTTCGTGGATACACGATCCTGTTTTATAGTAGCGGAGGTGATACCTGCGCTCAGTGTCACCTGCTGTCCGATGGAGAAACGGACACCTGGAGAGAGAGAGAGAGAGAGAGAGAGAGAGAGAGAGAGAGAGAGAGAGAGAGAGAGAGAGAGAGAGAGAAAGCAGCAGAGAAATGAACAGAGAGACACACAGACAGACAGTGTCCAGTATATACTACATACTGTAACAATAATGTTTTAAATAATAAACAATGCAAAAGTTTTGTATCTTATCAGAAGCACTGTTGATATGAGACACAGTATAAAATCCATGACCAGTAAACTGAGACTGTGTGACTTAAGTGATTTGCATGGATCATAACACACTGGTATTCACTAATTTCATCAGAGAGAAAGTCACAACCTTCCTGAGCTTCTGGCTGAAATCACAGTGAATCTTCTTGGCTGCTAAACTTTACATAACTAACTTATTACAGTGTTTTTCTATGTGTCAAATCCCTCTGAAAATATATCTGAAGGAGAACTTTAAAAGTTCCCACCTCTCTGTGATGAGGAGTAACACCGCAGTAATTCACATATCAGATCTCAGATGAATCTTCAATGTGTTTTGGGTGTTTTTACACATGGACTTAGAGCCAAAGTGGTTCATTAGCATGAATCAAAGACCCAGTTTGACCCTGGATCAACTTCATCCTGTACATTTACATTCTCTTTGTCTGTGTGTCACAGAGGGGCTGCTATAACGGCTCAGTGGAGGACAGACCCCAGAGAGGGAGAGCAGTTGTGTTCAGGTGCTAATGCTCACTGTAGAAATTATGCATCACACACTATTCTTCCAAAGTGTTCAGCTTGATTTACAATAGTGGACGTGTGTCTCCTCAACCACCTCTTCACTGACAAAATCCTTTGTCATGCAACGTCCTACACCTTCTGAGGTTCACTTGAGCAATTCAGGATTTAAATGTACTTGCACATCTTAGAACTGGGATACAGCGAGATTTGAGCATTTAAAGATGAAGTGGTTTTTGTAAACCCCCCAAAAACCTGTGGTCTGTGGGGTTTCTAACAAAAGTGATTCATTTCACTGTTGTTGACGTAAACAAAATACCAAGTCCATAAAGGGAAATAGTGTAAACTCTCATGTGTGGTGAGTTAAAACAACAGTAACACTTCCCCTTTCACAGACGTCCTTCAGTTCTCATGTTAACAGTGTGTGTCTGTTGAATGGCTGTAATAATCAGTGTAAACTCATCAATGAAATCTCAGCTGCACTCACTCGTCTCCATCAGGACAGGTGCCCGTTCCCTCATCATATTTGGTGCAGTAAACATCTGGGCTGTAGTTGAACATCCCGTCCCGTCTGCGGATGGGCCGCCGGCGCCGCTGGTTCAAAAAGTGCCAGTGAAAACAGGAGAAAGGCCTGTGCTGTGTACATTTATGCTGCACAAACAGGGGGCACTGCTCGGTTCTGAATTCCTTCAGGTATCTGCCAGAGAGAGAAACAACAACAGAAAGTGGGATACATGAACAGACGATGTTACCGTCTTTCACCGCAGATTCAATGCAACATAGTGCATCCATATGTATTTACAGTACATATTACAGTACCAAATCCTTGTCTATAGTAATGATTCTTCCTGTCTAACCTCACCCTGGTCTCTGCTGCTCGGATGAACCTCCTCCTCTAAAGGGCTCCTGCATAATTTACTGAGACTAACATCACATGTTCTAACATATCCAGAAACACACAGGTGCAGTTATAATGATCCCCACAGAGCTTTAAAACATGACCACTGTTTAGTGAGTAACGTTAGGCCTCTTTATGGAGACCTGCTCCGGTTAATGAGCACATTATAACAATCTGAACAGACAGGGTTCAGTCAACAAATAACACATTTATCACTCAATCATTTTTACGATAAAAAGTATAGAGTAGATTGGTGAATACAACTACATGTAAGGCTGTGTACACTTAGCTAGCTAATCCTGCTAACTAGCTACGTACGTGTAATGTTGAGGTTTCTCGGGCTGTATGTTCAACACGGTAGCGGGAGATGTCGAGCCCCCTGCGGGCGAAGACGAAGAGGACGAGGAGGGTCCCCCGGTAGACGTCGCCGCCGAAGTTGACGGCGGCTGTGAGTGTGTTTTAGACATTTTTCCAGTTTAAAGCCTAAAGACAAGAACCTTGTTTTTAGCTTACTGGCTAGCTATTCGTGTTAGCTTCGAAATCCGCATTCTACAACGATGTGAGCTTGCGCAAGACAGGAGGAAGTAGTAGCGAAGGGCCGACAGGAGCGCACGGAACTATGGAACATGAAGTTCAGTCTTAGCTGAACTAACGAGTGAGCACCTCGGTGAACACTTCCGGGCTCAGATCACACACTATGACAATGTTTAATAAAGCCACATAACTTTACACACGGTTTATAGAAAAACTGTGATACAGGTATAAATTCAGAGATCGAGGTCACATGTTTTCATTTGCTTCATCTTATTGGCTGTATTTATAACTTTGGAAAGCGAACCAATCAGCGTGTAGTATCTTACAAGTATGACGTCACGAAAAATACTAATACTCGGCCTCAACGTCCCCCTCCCAACACGAACCGTCGTCAGTGGCAGTTACCGACTCGTCGTCCGCCGCGGTGATTATTCCACATCAAGCTTCAGCCTAAAGGTAAATCTTAAACGTTTTAATGTGTATATGATGTGTTTAATGGTTTGGTTCTTGTCACCGTGATATGTATCTGGGGATCGTGTGTCTGTCTACAGCGATTGTTTGAGGAACAGGCTAAAATGTCTACGTGCTAATGGTAGCGTTAGCTAAAAATAGAACAATGGGCTCTCTAACAGTTGACGTTTCTGGTTAAACGTCACGGTTAGCTCACTAAAGTGAAACCGAACCTCCTAAATAGGCCCAAGGTTGGCTAACATTGTCTTCCGAGGTTGATGTAGGCTAGTTAACCATATTGTCGTCTAAATCTCTGATGTAAACCGTTGATTTACACGACAGTGGCACCATTTGTCGATTATAATAAACTTTGACCCTCGTTGATTCGCTCCGATTGTGACTGTTTAGGCCTCGCTGGTGGACGGTGTGGAGCCTACCGAAGCAAACCTTATGCTTCCCTGTAGCCACAGCCTGGGGGAGGGGAGCTCTTATTACTCTATTATGCTATTGCTAAGCTAGCGCCCTAGTTTAGCAAGCCAGGCTATACGGCGTATGGATTTAAAGCTGTTGTTTTCATTTGTTTCTGCTGCTGTCAGGACTGAAACTGTGGATGTCAGCAGGTCTTTATTTTAGATAACAATTTCTTAATTGTTCTTAGCGAGATGGCCCGTACCAAGCAGACCGCCCGTAAATCTACTGGAGGAAAGGCGCCAAGGAAGCAGCTGGCTACTAAGGCAGCCAGAAAGAGCGCACCGTCCACAGGGGGGGTGAAGAAGCCCCATCGTTACAGGTTTGTAGTGTTTGTTCATCTATGACATGTGATTATTGGTTGTCATTATATTTAACACGTTGGCACTAAAATCACCACTGTCGTTCAGGCCTGGCACTGTGGCTCTGAGGGAGATCCGTCGTTACCAGAAGTCCACTGAGCTTCTGATCCGCAAGCTGCCCTTCCAGCGTCTGGTGAGGGAGATCGCCCAGGACTTCAAGACTGACCTGCGTTTCCAGAGCGCGGCCATTGGAGCTCTTCAGGTAAATAACGTGTCAATGCGTGTCACTCCTGGTGTAACATGAGCATTAGCTGATATCAGCCTAATGCCTCATTTTATTCTTTCTTCCTACAGGAAGCCAGTGAGGCTTACCTGGTGGGTCTGTTTGAGGACACCAACCTGTGCGCCATCCACGCCAAGCGTGTCACCATCATGCCCAAAGACATCCAGCTGGCTCGCAGGATAAGAGGAGAGAGGGCCTAAGTGTCCAGTGGCAGTGTCCTCACTGCAAATGATCCTATTTATCGTACTTAACCATTTTTGTGGACATTTTATTTCTTGGGTATTTTTTATAACTTTTCTTTTTGAATTTTGTATTGTATTTTAGATTTGAGACAAAAACATCAACCATTCCACAACCTGAGTACACTTGGGTAGTTGGTAGTACAGTAGGAATATCTACCTATTCTATCATGGGTCATGACATGTTGCAGCCATCATAAAACCCCTCATGGTCTGTGGGTATCTGATAGAAGCAAGGATGATTTTTTTCACATCTTCCACGGGGGGTCCAGGGTCTCTTCACCCATCTACCATTTACACAATGCCAGCATGTCTTGCTCAGCAGGTGTCACTGCAGTGTCGGTTTGATACTCGGCACTCTGACGGGGAGCAGGACAGACCCTCTGTATTTTTCTGGACTGATTTTTACATGTTTTCCAACATAAAATCTTGGCAGCTACACTTAATACTATTTATGAAAATGTTGTCACATGTCTTTCTATTAAAGGTCTTTATGAGTAGAAAGTCTTGTGTTCTGTAGTTATTCAGACAGTGTATGGTTTTTATATGCATTTATTTACAACATAAATGGCTGGCAGTTAATTTATCATACAAACCACTCGGTGTGCTTGAAGCCAGCAGCTGGAAGGAAAAGAAACCTTGTTAGTGAACATGTAGGGATAGACCTCTGTTAACTGTGTGTGTGTGTGTGTATATAACCAGTGTCTCACCGATACGACACACAATTTCGTCACACTCCTTGATGTTGCTGGCTCTCATTGCCACACAGCAGAAGCCTGTTGACTGCGGGGTTTCTGGGGAGTCTCTGTGAACACAACCAATCACATGCTAGGATGACATGTAGGTCCAGCCAATGACAGAGCTGTAGGGGCCCTGGGTATTGCATTGCCACATGTTTCTATGGAGGGGTGTTGCCTAACTACAGCTGGGATGTGTGGATGGATGATGAAACGGTGTCAGTGGCTGCTCTAGTATTTAAATCAGAGACTTACGCCACACAAAATGCAAATACGGTGTAGTCCGGTTGACCAAATCTCCCCACACATGAGATCTCTGGGTAGTGATGCTCAATCAGCACCTGAGGAAACACAGGAAGCGTGTTAGTCCAGGAGGATTTACAGAGCTCAACACCAGTGTCACGTGCACATACTCGCCTGTTTACTGTTCTTGTCTGTGCACGTCAGGTGTGTCTCCTTCATGTCTAAGAGCACTTCCTGCAGGACAAATGACATAATAGTGTGTTTTCTGAGCAGGACGAGTGATTCAAACGTGCCCTCAGGCAGGGGTGTGGCTTGCTTACCTGGCCAGGCAGGTTCTTCTCTAACACCTGTGGAATGGCCTGCTGCAGCACCTCCTTCCCTCCAAACTGAAAGAGCAGATGTCACACAGCTGACACAAGCGAACACATTCACTGACAAAGATTTCATTATATATTTATTATTTACCATTCCAATGTTTGTTTTTCCCAAGAACTGCACGATGTACACGATCCTGTGAGAGGAGAGGAGGGTCAGTGTCTGAATGTCAAGGCGTCACCTGGTAAACAGCTGTTTACCTGAAGAAGCCAGCTCACCTTCCCTCTTTGAGACAGTGTGAAGGACTGGGCCTCTGGTGCTCGGAGGCCGACTGTGGGGAGGGGGCCGGACCGAGCTGTAGGTTGGGGTTCTCCACCCTCAGGGCCCGCAGGAGCTTGATGAGGGGCCGATACACCGTTCCATCATGGGCCCTCCACCGGAGAATGCGGATAATTAGTGGGCTGCCCTTCAGCCGTGACAGAACCACACCTGCCTGGGACAACAAAGATATCAGCAGATGTAACTGATCTCAGTCCAGGTGAGCTATGAGAGCTCAGGTCATTATATATATAACATATGAGACATCAGCAATAAGAGCAGGTGTTTTAAGAGCAGATATGAGACTGTTATTCAAACCAGCACTGACCCAGAGACCGATGATGTCACTGGTTATTACTGTAACACATCACTGAGTGTTGGAGCAGCTCTCTACCTGTAACACACCTCTCTGAGCAGTTCTCTACCTGTCCACACTTGGAGTTCTTCAGTGACGTCCCGTTGATTTCATCTATGATGTCACCAGGACAGATAAACCTGTCGACGTGAGCCTGACTGCCAGGTAACAGGTCCAGGACAAAGGTGCGTCCACTCAGGTACCTGAGAGACAAACAGAGGGACGTGATGATGCAGCAGCATGGACTCACCTGCTCATGAACAGAAGAAGAAGATACAAACCTCAGCACCATGCCGACCTCCCGACAGGGAACCACCTCGTATGTTTCACACACCTGAAGACACACATACAGTCAGCTGAGCAGGTGCTGTCATCTCATTTCCCACAGTCACTGAAGCTGTGATGATGATGTAATGATGATGTAATAATGATGTAATGTAATGAAGAATAAACATCTGTTTCTTACTGGGAGGAGCCAGCTCTCATCCAGAAAACTACAGTTCTGTGTGGAGACCAGAGGTGACTGTTAGAGTGGAGCTTCAGGTTCTATTACACATAATAATATACAATAATATATTTTATTTATATTATATTATAGTATATTATATTATATAGTAATATATTATATTTATATTATAATGTATTATATTATACAGTAATATTTATGTTACAGGTGTAAACAGAGCCACTCTGACCTCCAGGTCCAGTTTAAAGTCCATGTGAGAGAGAACCAGCAGCAGCGACATGAAGGGCTCTGAGGAGGGAGAGTGGGGGGAGAACGAGGGAGAACAGGCGGGAGAACAGGTCTTAGAGCTGCTGTGGTGTGTTCAGTGAAAACAATCAGATCAAGTAAAAAAGACTCACCCACTAATTCTTCATTCCTGAGGATCGAAGCTGGACTGAACCACTGGAGGAGAGAGAGGCAGAGAGAAGCATCAGAGACACATTCACTGCAGGTTCAGGGACAGACTCCTCACACACCAGGAGGAGATCAGTGTGTTTAATCAGTGTGTGTCTGACCTCCAGGACCCGGGGTGTGTGCAGCAGGTGTGTGATGAACTGGGGCAGGATCCTGCGACTGAGGGCCAGTCTGAGCAGGTAACGGCCCCGACCCTGAGCTGAGAGCAGCTTCCTGCAAACTCGGGTCTGCTCCACTGCCAGGGACAGAGCAGACAGCCTACACACACACACACACACACACACACACACACACACACACACACACACAACCAGCTGTTACAGTCCAGTTAGTACAGTGTTAGAAACATCATCTGATCTGAGGATGATGATGATGATGATAATGATGTTACCTGTCACAGGTGTCTTGATGAGGAAGCTGTTCGAAGCACTGCCAGTAGTCTCTGTTTCCCAGACTGAGAACTGGTTCTGATGAGAAACAACAACACACTCGGTCTGAGGTCAACACACACCTCAGAGGATCAACATGTAATGTAAACACAATTTCAACTGTTCTACACATGAGCCGTTAACACTTATCCAGTGTATGTGTCTGTAGGTAACCAACAGGTACAGGTGTAGTGTGTCGTCATACTGACGTTGCAGCCCCTTCCTGAGGACCAGCTCCAGCAGCTCACAGCAGGAGGTCAGGTGAGCGTCGGAGTCTGTCACCGTGTCTCCACCTGACTGCAGGTTCAGGACACACACTGCGAGGACACACAGCAGTCTGACGTCACCGACACACATCAGCTGTTCAACGCACACCAGCTGTTTCCTCCAGCTGTGTTATTGTCACGGTTTCACACAGAGGATACATGATGTGTTTGTGATCGTCAGTTTATCCGCAGCAGAAATAAAACCAAAGTGGAAACATGTTGTTGTTGTTGTTGTTGTGACGTTTCAGTCAGCTGATCAATAATCATCTGGTATGTATCCTTACCTCTGAGGGAGCTGAGGAGAGGGTCTCTGGGCGCCATGTTGAAGGAGCAGCTGTGATCTGAAGCTGATGTCGATCCTCTGGTCTCTAAACACTCAGTATCTCACTTCCGTGGAGCCTACCTGACATACCGACACACCTGCCCGTCCCTCAGTGTTTACACAGGCAGGTAGAGAGGCGGGCAGCTGGAGCAGGAGCGGATCGATTCATTAAAGATTAAAAATAAAGTGATCAGACCTGAGCCACCGGACAGACGATGAAATAACAGCGAGATGTGAAGTGATGCAGAGACACCTGCTATTCTGACGTCTGCTGCGTTCAGAGACCTCCGGTGAACTACACATTGCTACACAAACTGCTGCGTTCCAAGACTCCCTGTAAAATACAGATTGCTGCGTTCAGAGACTCCCTGTAAACTAAAAAGTGCTACCTTCAAAGACTTCCTCTAAAGACTTTTTTATTCCTTATTATTCTATGACGTTTTTATGCCTTTCTATACTACGATTTCTATATGCCCTACTATACTATGTAGTTTTATGTCTTACTATTCTATGACGTTTTGACATTTTAATACCTTGCTATAACTTTTTATGCCCTATTATAATATAACATTTTTATGCCATACTATACTATGACGTTTTTATTCTTTACTATGACTTTTTAAAAGGTTTTTATGCCTTACTATAGTATGATGTTTTCATGCTTTACTATACTATAACGTTTTTTGACCTAGCATGCCTTAACCTATGCCTATGACATTTTTATGCCTTATTATACTATGATTTCAAACAGGTTACATATGTATTTTTTTACATATTGAGGTTATACTTTAAATACATATATTATTTCACTTCATATGCACATATATTTCATATATAGACATTCAACACAGGCACATGTACACTGTGAAAAGAAAAGGTCCACATTTTCCGGGAAAAATAACTCTTTACAGTAATTTTCCGGTTTTTTTTAAATTGTGTACAGAAGTCTGTAAAATTACAGAAATTTATCTGTGAATTAACAGCCGAACTTCTATTTTAAGCATTATGCCAATAATAATGAATTACATTTATTTCCCATTTTTGTAAATAGAAATTACTGTATTATTATTTATACAGTATTTTTTCTGCTTTCTTAAATTACATATAAATCTATGTAAAAAGACAGTAATGATCCGTAATTAAAAAATGTAGCTTGTTATTATAAAGATTAATGTCCATACACCGAGTAAACCCACCTGCATCATCAACCTGACAGCAACAGGCTCCTGGCTGAGCCGTGCTAAGATGCTGCTAACACGGTTAGCTGTCACAACTGTTACATTAGTCTCACAGGCTAATATCATATATGTGAGGAGTAACTTGTTATTGTAGCTGAAGTTAGCATGTGTGCTAACGTTAAACTGTAAAACCACAGTGTAAAACGTTTTCTAACACTAAGACTGATGATGAATAACGGCTCCTGGACTTTTTGCTCCTTCCCTCCATCACAAATTTGAAGGCAAACATCATGTTGGAGCTAAATTTGATGAACTAAATGAGTCACCTAAGAGAGGTGAAGTGAATTTATATCCTGCAAAAATATCAGGTAAGAAAACATTTACTCTATTGTTTTCATGACGTTATTTGTGTTCCTGTCATTTATTTCGGATTAAAAATAGACGGATAAACCGTGTGTATGTTTATACTGCGTCATTAACGTGTGTTAAAGTGAAACGCTAACCGCGGTTAGCGCGCTAGCCATAATAGCATTTTTTCAATGTAGAAGAAGCTAATTTTACTGTGTGTTGCTAGTATTTGTTAATGTGTCAGCTGGTTTAAAGCTTAAACAAACTCGGCATGAGAAGTAAATGAGTAAAGTGACTGAGAAAAACTGTCTTGTACACACTTGTTCACTTAGAGAGGACCGAGAAACACACTGAAAAGCGGAAGTCTAAACTCTACCGATAACTGAAACTCCAGAGACTGACGTTGAGACACTGACGTCAGCACGTAAACGGTCACTCACGGCTGTTAATGAGAGGTGATGCACTCTGAGGTAAACGTGTTGCTGCGCTACAGCTTTGACAGCATTAAAAAGCCAATGTCTTTGTTTTGGAGGGGCGGCGGGGTGTTTGGATCCTTACCAATGTTGAGACCAAACCTCCTTCAGTCATTCAGTAGTTAACGGTGTCTAGACGGTTTAATGCGGGTGTTTTCCGTCTCTGACCAAAGACACATCCAGTAAACTTGACACCGGAGACCGGGGAGGCGTCAGTGGTGTCCTCGGATCACCGGAGTTTTGGCGCCCTCTGGCGCCGCCTTGTTCCCGCTGCAGTCGGGCGGTAGATAAGAGCGCGCGCTGAGTCTCGTGCCGCAGTTGTAGTGAGGAAGAGGAGCCGCTCAGAGAGATCAGGACTAGACCTGCACCAGAAAAAAACACCTCAGACTCAGAGGAGCCGGGAAAGTTACCGGCGGGAAGGAAGATCCTCCTGTAACAAGGTGAGACTTTGATTTTTTTTTAACTGGACGTCGTTCACGGAGAGAAGCGGGAGAAGGGAGCAGCTGTCAGGGCGTAATTAAATAAAAATAATTAGTGTTGTTCACAGCTCAGGACAGTTCATTCATTCATCTTCATTCACGTTTATAAAAGATTCATCCTGTCATCATTCATTCTGTAAAGACAGTGTGCGGATACGGTCCAGCTGATAACACCTCTCGTGTTGTGTGTTGCTGTGTGTTTGTTGTGTGTGTGTGTGTTGTGTGTGTGTGTTGTGTGTGTTGTGTGTGTGTGTGTTGTGTGTGTGTGTTGTGGTGCAGACAGCCTGTCTCCTCATATAGAAAGATGTTACCTGCCTCTGTTCAGCTGTAGCTGCTAATCCTGGATAATCTGCAGCTCTCACACAGCTCTTGCACAGCTCACACACAGCTCCTCTGCCTCCGCTGCCGAAAATAGACCCTCCACCCAACCAGGAGGCGATACGTAGTCAGAGAGCGTCAGTGTGAGGGGGGTCAGGTAGGGTCCAGTTCAGTCCAGTACAGGCTCTGTATGTCCTCTCACTGAGGTGTGGACATTCCTATTGGCTCTCACCGACTTATTGATTTGAGTGAAGAAGTCACCACGTGGACTTTAGTCAGCATCATCATCCTCATCATCATCATCCTCATCATCATCATCATCATCATCATCATCATCATCATACAAAACCAGTTTTAAAGTGATCTGATGCCTCTCGCTAAAGATAAACTTTTATTTTGCTTGTTTTTTGGGGGTTTTTTTGTTTGTTTTTTGCTGCAGTTTTTTTGTCGACTTTTATTGTAATGCAGTTTTTTTTTTTTTTTTTTTTTTTTTTTTTTTTTTTGTTTTTTTTTTTTTTTTTTTTTTTTTTTTTTTTTTTGTCGACTTTTATTGTGGTGCAGTTTTTTTTTTTTTTTGTCGACTTTTATTGTGGTGCAGTTTTCTGTCAGTACAGTAACTTCCTCCTCGGTCGTTGCAGAGTCAGTTCAGCCTCCTCTTGGCTCAGCTGCTGCCTCCTCTACATCACAGAAAGCACAGCAAATCCCCTCAGAGCATGAGGCCGGGGTGCAGAGGCGGACTGCTGAATCAACAACAAATCGGTCC
>NW_019525236.1:196080-196555 GCF_002814215.2 Seriola lalandi dorsalis | reverse complement strand
GATTTTTTTCACATCTTCCACGGGGGGTCCAGGGTCTCTTCACCCATCTACCATTTACACAATGCCAGCATGTCTTGCTCAGCAGGTGTCACTGCAGTGTCGGTTTGATACTCGGCACTCTGACGGGGAGCAGGACAGACCCTCTGTATTTTTCTGGACTGATTTTTACATGTTTTCCAACATAAAATCTTGGCAGCTACACTTAATACTATTTATGAAAATGTTGTCACATGTCTTTCTATTAAAGGTCTTTATGAGTAGAAAGTCTTGTGTTCTGTAGTTATTCAGACAGTGTATGGTTTTTATATGCATTTATTTACAACATAAATGGCTGGCAGTTAATTTATCATACAAACCACTCGGTGTGTTTGAAGCCAGCAGCTGGAAGGAAAAGAAACCTTGTTAGTGAACATGTAGGGATAGACCTCTGTTAACTCTGTGTGTGTGTGTGTGTGTGTGTGTGTGTGTGTGTGTG
>NW_019525236.1:176316-196060 GCF_002814215.2 Seriola lalandi dorsalis | reverse complement strand
CCCATCCCCCCCATCCCCCGCAGCCTGTAAAGCTCTCAGATGCTGCTTCACTTCTCCTTGGGAATAAATTTCCAATTTCAAGGCCGAGATTCATCGACCCACACACGTCAGGAAATCTGTTACTGTGCAAGATTTCTGTTCCTGTGTGTGGAGTGTGTGGAGTGTGTGTTGAGTGTGTGGAGTGTGTGTGGAGTGTGTGTTGAGTGTGTGGAGTGTGTGTGGAGTGTGTGTGGAGTGTGTTGAGTGTGTGTGGGCACAGTCTGTTCTCTCTTCTGTGTGTGTGTGGGTCCACTCTCCTCCTCCTCCTCCTCTAATGATAGCTCAGAGAGCCCGATGATGAGCCCTGTGTGCAGAGCCGTGATCACACACACACACACACACACACACACACACACACTCTCTCTCTCCCTCTCTCTCTCTCTCTCCTTGGTGAGTGTGCAAAGCCGTGATCACACACACTCTCTCTGTCCTGTGTGTGTGTGTGGAGTCAGCTGCAGCTCTGCTCCAGTGCCAGTGCAGTAAAGCTTTTTATTATTGTACCACAGATCAGTGTCGTTGCTCTGCAGCTGGCAGCATGATGAAGGACTGCCTGCAGTTCCTGATCGAACCGGCTAAGAAGCTCAAGATCCGCCTCAAGGTACAGACACGCAGCTCTGGGTTCACCGAGCGCCGAGGTCAAAGCGTTCCTCTGGTCACGATTCTCCTTTTACCCGCAGGAGTCTCGGAAGCAGGTGAGGCTGGAGAAGAAGGTGCCGCTGGTGGAGAGTCAGTTGTTCATCATGGAGTTAGCTCGAGAGCTCAACAAGATCTGCCAGGTGAGGTCAGCCTCTCACTTCCTGTTGTCACTCAACAGAAGTGCCCCATGTCCAATCCAGTCCCAAACACACTCAACTCCGTGTGGAGCCACTCTCGCTGTGGAGGGTCTCTTCATTAAGGGGGAGGGTCTAAATACACTGGGAAGCGTTGGGACGCTACGTTACCTGAAATATTTCAGAACGATTTTGTAATCAAATCAATATTTATCAAAGAGATAATGTTATACACAGCACTGATAAAGAGGTAGCGACGTGGCCTCATCACATTCACAGTGAGCTTGTGAAAGGAAAATTATCCATTGAACAAATAAAAATTCTTTGCTTCCGCTGAACATGTTTTCGTTCGTCGTCTTAATCTAATTTTATCCTTATTTTTTCCACAGTTTAATTTTCAATTATCAAGTCAAATAAAATTGAGATTAGCCCGAAGTGTCTCTGCCTCGCACTTCCTGCTGTCGCTCGACAGGAAGGTCCAATCCCAGTGGCCCCCTCTCAGACTCTGAGGCACTTAGTGCCGTCTCACTGTCAAACCATCGAGGACATGAGGCCAGACATTTTGAGCCCTTTATGCACACTTCCCGTGGGGACTTACCCAAAGTTCATAGCGTTGTGACATTAAACACGAGGTTACCGTGGTTACCAAGCTTCATCCGGGAGCGTCATAAAACTGTAGACAACGGCCATAAAACTGAAGGAATGATAAGAAAGGTTAACGAACAATCATGAAATGGATCGAACGTGAACGAACACAGAGCTCAGTGACTCAGAGCCTGAACTGTGTGTCGTTATCTGTCGTCTGATGACAGGAAGATAAACTCAGACCTGATCCGACATTATTATTCTATTGTAAAACAGGAAGCGTAGGGAGAGAATGTCCCAAACCCACAATGCAACCTGTTTTACGTGATGTGTCACACACTCACTGACCAGGTGACGTCAGCGATGTCTGTTCGGGTTCAGGGCTTAGGCCTTCGGGGGGGTCACTGGGATTGTGTCTCTGTCACTTCCTGCTGTCACTCAACAGGAAGTGTCTCTGTCACTTCCTGCTGTTACTCAACATCATGGCCCCTCACTCCTGTCTTGTCTGTATTCCAGAGGTCAACCATCCTGGGCCACATCTGGACCAGTGAGGACATCTGGCCCCCCAGCGTGTGTCGGGACTTCATCGTGGAGTGGGCCGCTGTATTAGAGAAGAGAGTGCAGGTATGAAACAGGTGTCACGTGACTTTTCCTACGGCAGCATCACCGCGGCATGTTGGTGTTTAAACGTCTGTTTGTGGTTCAGCCGAGGATCGTCTCGTCCGAACACCAGTACGAGAGGCCGGAGAAGAAGGACTGGAGGGGGCACCTCCTCTGCATGCTGGAGGCGGGGGGGGAGTGCGAAATGGGACCCCACAAACGAGTCATCATGGACTGGACACGGGAGATGAAGAGCAGACCTCAGGTGAGTGTAGACAGGTGGAGGTGAGGAGGCTGCTGGGCGATTAGACTCTGACCCAGTTCCCTCCTGGTCCTGATAAAGATGATTAACATAAACCTTTGACAGTCATCCCATCATACTCGTAATGTCCTGGAGCTTTATAAACCTCACACCACCCTCCCCCCTCCCCTCCCCCTCCAGCCCAGCGTGTGGCCGGGCGAGCCGGTGCTCATGATGCTGGACGACCTGGAGTTCCAGTGGAAGAGGGGCCGTCTCCCCAACCTGCTGCCCGCCATGGAGCTGGTCATCCTGGTCGTGCTGAACGCTGACAGCCCTGTGAAGGTCTGGAAGTCTGATCAGATCGTTTTATTAAAACCTTAAAGGACTGAAAACATGATCAGTTCAGTAAAGAGTGTAGAGCATCATGTCTGTGTCATGTCTGTATGATGTGTATATATATAATGTATATGTGATGGATGTATATACGCTACACGACGTCCAGATAATTCCCTTTATCTGATCGCTCCACTCACCTTGGCCTTGGTCTTTATGTTTCCATGGTTTTTGTGTGTGTGTGTGTGTGTGTGTGTGTGTGTGTGTGTGTGTGTGTGTAGGAGGATGTGACTAAGCAGTGGCTGGTGAGGAAGCAGAGGTGTCAGAGGAGCGGTGAGTGGATCATCATCTCGTTAACGTAGCGAGTGTGAACTGTTGTAGACTGTAACAGAGTGTGTGTGTGATACTGATCAGTATTGATCTGTGATCAGAGGACAGGAGGTGTTGATCTGACTCTCTCTCTCTCTCTCTCTCTCTCTCTCTCTCTCTCTCTCTCTCTCTCAGACGCTGCTCGTTACATCCCCCACAGTGGTGAGTGGACACCTGAACACTGCTCACCTGATCTTTATTACATCACAGTGTAACACACACACACACAGGGTCGTATGCGATGTCACTCTTTACACTTTATTCAGACGTATTCAGACTCAACCATTGATTATTTTATTTATCAATCAATGACATCAAACATCCAGAGATGTTTAAAAAGTTCACTGATTTCATCACTTTATAAAGTTCATGTGTTGAACAGACTGAGCTGCTCTCACACAGACACATTCAGTATCACCTGACATAAAACCTCAGGATTCACTCTGGTTTAAACTGGTCTGGTCTGGACTGGATTGAACTGGAGTGGACTGGTATGGTCTGATCTGATCTGGTCCGGTCCGGTGTGGTCTAATCTGGTCTGAACTAGTCTGGTCCGGTCCGGACTGGACTGGAAAGGTCTGGTCTAATGTGACTGGACCAGTCTGGTCTGGTTGGACCATAAAAGACAAAACAATGAGCTGATAGAAGCTGAACCTGAGTGAAGCTGGTGGGATCTGTATCAGGTGTGTCAGGGTCACATGACCTCAGTGATTTGATTTATTATTGATATAAATATTGATCACAGCATCTCCTCTTTCTCTACAGTGTGGAACTGGATCTGTGAAGCCGCAGGTATGAACCCTCCTCTCTCTCCTTCATCACCCTGGTACCTGACTCTGTGTAACCCTCCTGTCCTGGTCTGACTCCACAGACGACGTCAGTCTGGATCCGGACTCGGCCAACCCAGACCTGCTCATCTCCGCTGATGAGAAGCGGATGCGGTGCGGCCTGGAGCGCCGGGACGCCCCGCGGTGCCAGAGACGCTTTGACGGCTGGTGGTGCGCCGCGGCCCAGGAGGGCTACGCCTCCGGACGTCACTACTGGGAGGTGGAGGTGGGCGAGCGGGACTGGCGACTGGGAGCGGTGAAGGCGTCGGCCGTGAGGCAGGGCTTCCGCTCGCTCAACACAGACACGGGTTACCTGACCCTGCGTCTGGAGAGGGGCTCAGACCTGAAGGCCCTGACGGTTCCCGCCACCCCGCTGTCACAGAGCCTGGTGCCCAGGAAGGTGGGGGTGTTCCTGGACTATGAGCAGGGCCAGCTGTCCTTCTACGACGTGGAGAAGCGCTCTCACCTGTACACCTTCAACGAGAAGTTCACAGAGGAACTGATCCCCGTGTTCGGGACTGTGGAGGTGGTCAAAGACCTGGTGATCAGGCCTGCAGACCTCAGACAGCCGTGCCTCTGCCCGGGGCCCTGCCTCTGGAACTGAACCGTCTGAGACCCTGGTCCTCTCTGGTCCTCAGTCTGTTTGTATTCTGCTCAGTTCTGTAGTGAATCTGAATCCTGTTCTGGTTCTGAACCACAAGTCTCTCTGGAGAGGGGGGGCGTGGGGGTTGGGGTTGGGAGCTTGTGAGATCAGGAACCAGAACCACCATCGTTCTGCATCACAGCCTCTGTGACTCTGCCTTCATGGAGACGTTTTATGTTTTGTTTTTCACTGTCCAATCAGATTCAGACGTTTCAGAAACATTTTTCTTTTCGGGTCAGAAACATGAGTCACATGGTTTTCATGACATCACGATTTGATCACGTTTTTATTACTTATAGATGAAAACTAACTTCAGTCGTGTGATAGAAGCATGAAGCAGAGAGCAGCTGATGGGGGGGTCTCAGCTGATGGGGGGCTCAGCTGATGTGGGGGGGGTCAGCTGATGGGGGGGGTCACTTTCAGCTGCAGGTCAGACAGACGGGCTGATGCATGTCTTTGCTTCTTTGTCTCGAGCTTCATGAAAACATGTGTCAGGCATGAGCTTCTTTCTGCAGCTGTGTTCTTCTTCTTCTGTTGTTTTTTTCTCCCAAACATCAATAAATGAACCGTGAACGCTCCTCTGGTCGTCAGTGGTGACACATCATTCAGACACAAATTCATTACAGAACGTTTTAATGTCAGATCTTTAATTAAACAACAGACAGATGAGATCAACTGTTTAAAGTGATACACGTGGATCTGATCTACATGAAGATTTACTGTGTCTGCTTCTGGTGAAAAGTTGATCCAACTCTAAAAATATGTTTTACAAAAACATCAACAACATCAGGCCGAGATAAACTGAAGCAAATACAATCTTTCTGTCCTTACACACCACTTCTCTCAAACATCTCCTCGTTAAAATGTAAAGAAACACATGAAGGTGAAGCAGTGTTGACCACACCGTCTGAAATATAAAACCATGTTACATCATGATCATGTCAGAAGGAAAACATGAATCAACAAGCACAAACCTGTGTCTGCAGAAACCTCTGTGTTTGGTATTAAATCCACCGTCAGTCTGCTTCAATAAAAACCATAAAAAGTTAAATATACTTGGAAAAACTTAAATATACAAATCTATGAACAAGAGTCCAGAATACTTGACTGTGATTCTCCTGGTCTCAGACTGGATCAGAACGCACCAGGTAAAACTCAGACTGACGGTTCAGTCACAACACGGGCTGAAATTTAGTGAAAACTTTATTTATACAGCTCTTTTCTTAACAAGTGGACAAGGTCACTTTGGATTACTGAGCCACAGTCAGTTTACTGATCTACAGTCAGATTACTGGACCATAGTCAGATTACACAGTCAGTTTAAAGCCCTGGTGTGTGTGATCAGACCTGAACCATAGAGGGAGTTTTACACTAGATGAGGATGAAGGTGGAGAAACGAGTGAAAACATGAGAAGCAACAGTGACAGTAATGGAAACATTAAATGAACCTGGTCTGTGGAAGACACACAGTTTGTAACAGACATGAAGGAACTCTCTTCTCCTTTGTTTACTGCTCACACACACATAAAATAAACACTGAGTGTGTGAGAGAATCTCAGATATGATCATGTTGGACATTTAGTTAAATAAGATCTTATGACTCGTAGAACATCTTCTTGGTGACAGTCGTCCCGCCCATGACGCTCCTCTGAACCACCTCCTTGGTGATCTGACGAGTCAGCATGCCGCTGGTCTCTGTGTGCTGTGTGGTCATCATCATCCCGTCTGTCAGAGAGAGACAGCAGCTCATTCATCAGTCAATAACTCTTATTTACAGCAGAACAGAGCTCACGCTAAAACCGTGTCTGTACCTGAGAAGTAGGGGTCGTTGAGCATGGTGTGTGAGACGTTGGTCCGTGTGCTGACTTCTGTCGGCAGGTGGAAGACATCCCTCGTCGTCATTGATTGGCTGTTGAACTGAGACAGTGCACCTGCAGAGGGTGAGGAGGGAAAAGACATGCAGATTTTAATCCTGGAGTCCTGACCTCATACTGCAGCTCAGAGCTGACTGGTCTGACACGTCAGTCACAGGAAGTGATGAACTGAAATTCATCTCACCTCCATCCTGAGACTCGATGGTGATGATGCCCTCCCGCTCTGGACCAAAGCCTTGTGTGGTCCGAGCCTGGACTTTGAACTTGTAGGGGACGTTCTCAGTCAGGTTTGGGACGGTCAGACTGGTCTCAGCGCTGTCGCCGTTCACCTGGAAGGAACGCACGTCACCTGGAAACAACAGAGGATCAGAAAAACACAAGTTCACAACCGAGAGTGAAGAGGGGACAGGTGAAGTGAGGGTGTCGTCTTACACAAAAATAACTACAAAGCAGAAGACTCACCTCCACCGTGCAGCTGTTCACAGGTGACCACGTAGCCCAGGATGTCTCCGTTGGGTTTGCGAGGTTTCTCCCAGCTGAGCTGCAGAGAGTCGGGACTCAGAGCCGTGAAGACCAGGGGCCCTGGAGCACTGGGGGTGCTCAGAGTGAAGGGAGATCCTGCAGCGACAGAGGAGAGCTCAGACACTGACGGACACTGACACTGACTGATAAAGTCACGGTCTCTGTGGGTTACTGGACCAGTACCTGGCATGGGGCTGAGGGGGCTCTTGGGGTCGACAGCAGACTCGATGGTGATGACGCCCTCTCTCTCTGGACCCCAGCCCTCCTGGCTCTGAGCCTTCACCTTGAACAGGTAGGAGTGATTGGGCAGCAGGTCCTGGATGATCACAGAGTTCTCTGCTGGGTTCGTCACGTTGATGCGCTTCATGTCGCCTTCAGGAGAAGACACAGGTTGGTCAGCATCAACAGGAAACACTCAAAAATGAATTTAAAAACAATTTGAGAATGCACCTAACCAAGACTAACCCAAACTTAACTAAAAAAACAAAGCAAACTAACCCAAACTAAACTAAACTTAACAACCCAAACTAAACTACACTAAACTAACACAAACTAAACTTAACTCAAACTGAACTAATTTGAACTAAACTAAACCGAACTAAACTAGACTGAACTAAACTAAACCAAACTTACCAAAACTAACCCAAACTAAACTAACACAAAGTAAATTAACTCAAACTGAACTAATTTGAGCTAAACTAACCCAAACTAACCTAAACTAACACAAACAAAACTACACTAAACAAACTCAAACTAAACTAACCTAAACTAGCAGCAGTTTTACCAGGTCTGGTTCAGTAAACGGTCCGTCAGGGTTCACTAACCTCCGTTGAGCAGCTGGTACAGGACACAGTAGCCCAGGATGTCCTTCTCACACTGGGGCTCCTGCCAGCTGACTTTGAGGGCCGTGGGGCCCAGAGCAGAAAACACCAGTCTGCTGGGGGTGTCAGGGACACCGGGGGACAGTCGAGCGTCTGGTGGGTGACAGAGAGACCAGAGTGAGAACTGCACTGTATGTATGTAGTATGAGTATGATCAGTGTTAATATGTTGTGTATCTGTTGAGAGTGCGAGGTTTAAGAAAGACGGGGAGAGACTGAGACAGAGTGTTACTCCTTGTTTTGATTGTTATTCTTTTACACAGACATCATTTACTTTAACTGATGAGTGATGAATATGAACTTGCAGAAACCTTTTTACTTTCTCGTCTGTTACGGTCAGATCACTGATCATCAGCTCATGATGCTGTTGTTAGTAGAGACTGATGGGAAATCTCTTCCTGTCCTTGTGGTCCGGTAGAGAAGGGTGACCAGATGTCCCTGTTTTCCGGGGACAGTCCCTGTTTTTGGTGTCCTGTCCCCAGCTGGAGCTGTCCCCGGAAATGTCCCCGTTTTCAACCATGAATTAAAAACCAGACGTCTAGCATTGCGCTTGTTTTGAGGTGGCTAGCTGCTAGATACAGCAGCTTCAGAAGTGAAGCTAAAACCACTGAAATAGAGTTATCCAATCAGATTTTTCTTTTTTTGTTGTCTCTAGGCAGATAGATTAGTTGGCTCACTCACTGGTTAGGAGTTCATAACCAGTCAGTAAACTTACAAAAACAAACATACCCAAAGCCTCCCTGCCGGAACTTGAAAAGAATTTGACTTCACACGACAATATTCACAACCTGGAATACTTTTATGAAAAAGGATTGATTGATTATGATGAAAATGATTCTTGCTTTTGATGATCTGTGGACCCATACGAACTAAAGGAATGTAAATAATTGTCGAGTAGATAGACAATTGGACTTCAAAACTGATTCAAAGGTAGGGAGTCATCGTTTTATCCGTCGTTCTTCACCATAGTGTATTACAGTACAACAGTTACCATGTTCAGAACACAAGAAACAAGGACTATCCCCTTTTTAATTTCATATGTAAAATCATTGGATATTTTAATGATATATTAATCGCTGAACTAGAAATGTCCTCGGTTTTCATTTCAGATATCTGGTCACCCTAAGGTAGAGGGTCCGTCAGAGCTTCTCTGACGAGCTGAGGAAAACTGGGCTGAACCAACATCTAAACAGTGAGCATCCTCCAGCTCAGTGTTTTGTATTGTAGAAGGAACCGTATGCTGATAGGACATAATCTAGTGGTTTCCAGTAATCCATAAAATGAGTGATCTGAACACATAAAACAGCAGGTTTGATCAGATCCAGGAGGGAGACAGAATCAGACACTCAGAGAAGCAGAAAGAGAGACGAGCTGCGTTACACCTCACACCCAGCACACACATCCACGGCCTCATGCTCGTATGTTGCAGACTTACCGTGGAGCACCCTGTCCAGATTATATAAGGCTTCGTTGACCTCTGAAGACTGGGTCCTGGCCCTGGGACCCTGAGACAGGATGTAGCTGAACTGGTTCTGAGAGCTGCTCTGCATCCCAGCGTAGCCAAACCCACCTGAGGGCGCTTTGAGCAGGGAGGGGGGCAAAAGAGGAGGACACCGGAGTGATAAAGAAGAGAGGCAAGTGGCAAGGGAGAGGGGCAGGTAGAAATAAAACACATGGAGGACAGATGAGACAGGGGAGGGAGGGAGAAACAGCGATAGTCAGCAGAGTGGATAAGCCTGGTGTGCAGCCAACAGCCCCAACCCTTAGCTAACAGAAGTTCAAGCTTCATGTCAAGGCGTTTTAAACACTGACTGTCTTTGACCAGAGAGACAGAGCTGATCCTCCGACATTCACTTTGGAATAATTCAAACATCACTGAGGACTGAGACCTACCAAGAGCTGGAAACTTGGACGACACTTCTCCCATGACGATAGAGTCCCGGATGTGTTCGTCTGTGTAAAGCCCTCTCTCTGAGCGCTTCCTCATGATGACCTCTGAAGTGTGGACTGTCCCTCCCATCAGGTCCTGTCTGTGAGAGCTTCCTGCAGGAGCAGAGACAGGTAAAGGATGAAGACTCGCGTTCTGCCTGAGTGTTTCTCTATGAAATCACTGTCATCCATCTCACCTGGTCCGGTCATGTAGGTGGTGGTTGTCTCTGTGCTGTAGGAGCCGCCGCCCCCTCTGTAGTTGGAGCTCAGGGTGGACATAGGAGAGGAGGAGGCGGACAGGTTGCGGGTCGCTGATCCTCCTGGGTAGAGGAAGCTCTGATCCCACTTCCCGTTCACGGTGTAATCTGTGAACAACGGGAACCACAACTGTCAACACACAGAACCTGGAGGATTTAGCAGTTAGCATCCTGACACTGAACAACACAGTGCCACTGATGTGAAGCACCCAGAACCAGGCTGGACAGGTCTACAGACAGAAAGCACCAGCAGTTTATGACCTGTAGCTCCAGTACACATGTGACAGGTTACAGATGCAGCAAGAACAGTTTAACAGATGAGCACCACCTACAGGCAGGGAGAGAAATGTCAGTGTTCCAGCTGCAGGAAGTGAGTGTTTGTAGCTGCTAAACTTTCTCTCCTTGTATGGCAGTGAAATTATTTCTGTTGTTTATTCATTGATGTTTGATTCTGTAACACTTTCTGCTGACGTCTCCAGTAGTATCATTATTAAAAAGGAAGCAGAGGAATAACTAAACATAAGACACACCAAGTAGAGAGAGCAGGAGAGGGTCATTGCTAACTGCTAAGCTAAAGAAGGTAGCAGATCTGACTAGCATGTAAACAGCAGGAACACCAGCAACACAAGAAGCCCTGTTAAGAAATAAATGGTTTCTATTCACTTAAATGATAGAGGGCTTTTAATTTGAAATGGTGACAGGAAGTGTTGAGTTTGTATTAATACATAATGCAGTAACTTTAACATGGCGAACGGGAGCGCCGGAAAATGAGGCTTCGTACTAAAATACAGCTTTGACCAAGTCTACATGTCAAACAGAGGGAGTTAGACACAAAGACCTGCTACGTTCTCCAGGTAAATAAAGGCCCCGCCCATTTTTTGTGGAAATACAGTAGTTAAAAACTGTTGTGGATCCACTGTAAACACCCCCTGATGATGTCATAGAAACTGCCAAATGGTTTTGAAATAGCCAATGGGAAAAGTCTAACACTTGGCTGACCAATGGTGTAACTTCATCACTCAATTAGTCACTCACTCATTCACTCAGTCACTCAGTCAGTCAGTCAGTCAGTCACTCACTCAGTCATTCACTCAGTCAGTCATTTACTCAGTCAGTCAGTCAGTCAGTCAGTCAGTCAGTCAGTCAGTCACTCAGTCAGTCAGTCAGTCACTCAGTCAGTCAGTCAGTCAGTCAGTCAGTCACTCACTCACTCACTCACTCACTCACTCACTCAGTCAGTCACTCACTCAGTCACTCAGTCACTCAGTCAGTCACTCAGTCAGTCAGTCAGTCACTCAGTCACTCACTCAGTCAGTCAGTCAGTCAGTCAGTCAGTCAGTCAGTCAGTCAGTCAGTCAGTCACTCAGTCAGTCAGTCAGTCACTCAGTCAGTCAGTCAGTCAGTCACTCAGTCAGTCACTCAGTCAGTCAGTCACTCACTCAGTCAGTCAGTCACTCAGTCAGTCAGTCACTCAGTCAGTCAGTCAGTCAGTCAGTCAGTCACTCAGTCACTCACTCAGTCAGTCAGTCAGTCAGTTCTGGCCCGTGGATGAGATCAAAGTAAGACCGAGTTCAAAGATGGAGGTGGTCTGACCCAGGACCCAGGAGTACTGAGTCCTGATGTAATAATGTAGTAACGACCACTGAGCACTGATGGGTTGGAGTGTGAACCTATCGACAGACGTTGTGGCTGCTGTGATCCCATCGCAACACTGGGACGACAAAATAACACCAACCTCCTGACGACACGACAGGAAAAGTCCGGGAATCTCTTCTTTCCACCATCTCATGTCAACCCACAGCCGGTGACATTCTTCAGTCTGGACCAAAAGGTTTTATCAACACAGTGACATTTCATCCCTTGAATATAAAATGCAGCTGTAACACTCGTTTCCTGCAGGTGGCGCGGGTCGCAGAATAACGGTAGTTTATTGGCTGTAGGTGGTGACATCATCATGTGTTCCTCTGCAGGTCTAAACTGCTGCTGCTTTTATTCTGACATGTGGAGAACTGTGATACTGGTTGAAGAGCTCGACCTGAGGAGAACCTGCAGCCTGCTGAAGGTGATGAAAACAAACGCAGCTGCGGGAACAGGTGTCGTCACCGTGTTTCATTAATGAAGAGCCCATTATTTCCATTCAGCCGCACAGTGACTAAAGCCTGACACACACCGACAAGCCGCCTCCACATCACTACCTCCCCAGTGGGACGGAGAGAGGACAGACAGAGACAGGCACCTGGAAAAGCCTGCCCCCGATCATCAACTGGAGGTGGGGCAGTTGATGCCAGTTTTCCTCTCTGAGCCGGAGGGAGGAGAGGTGGGAGAGGAGCCAACGAGGGGGGAGGGGAAACTGAATGATTGGATAAGTGATAATGATTCTGAGCAGATCAATCGCAGAGGCAGAGAGAAACGCTGGTCGCCTTGACGGGCACATGACTGGCCGTGCATATCAGCTGGCATGCTGCCTATCTGTGGGTCTGGTGGAGGGGTCTTCACCTGGCTGAGGGTGGGGGGCCTCATCTGAGCTGGTCTCTGTGTCTGTGCTGAGCCGACTGGGGATGACGTCCACCTGCTTTTTCCACGACACCTTACGCAGGTCTAGGTGGGAGCCCACCAGCTTCACATATTTCCAGCCTTGTGTTTGGGGTCAGGTAGAAGCAGGCGAAGAAAACAAGGACCAAGTTTGTTTTTAACTGTACATTACTTTTTCAGAAAAAGCTGCAACACATTCATGGGATTACATCATAAATATGTATTTATAGAGACTAGTGAGGGAGGTCCTGTCTGTGATTGTACAGTACTGGTACTGCTGCTGGCTGGGGCGTTGCTGCAGAATAAATCCCTGACATATGGAAGTGAAAAACAGGCAGTGATGATGTGATGATGCCGGAGCTTCTCAGCTCGGCCTCAACGCCCCTTTTGTAAAATGAGGAGGGGTGTTAACATGAACCTCTTCAGGCTTCACACAGAAAAGCAGAAATGTAAGACTGATTTCCTCCAGCTCTGATCTGACCAACTCGTCACCGAGCTGTCTGTCTCCTCTCACAGCTCAGTCATACCACAGCTCACGTTGTACAGAAACACTCAGCTACAAGGACAAAGCAGAAAGCCTGAGAGGACAGAGGCAGCTCACAGTCACATCACTGTCAGCTGTGAGGAGCAGCTGGTGGTTTCAGCTCTGGGTACCCACCATCACCAGAGACGCTGGGGGTCTTGGAGCCTGTGGGGGACTTGAGCACCTCATTGCTGTACATCAGGTAGCTGTCGTACTCGTCTCCTGCCTCTGCGTCCACTATGGGGACGTCTGGGATGATGGGAACTAGGGACAAAGAGAAAGAGACAAACCCTCTTAAGGAATCAGGCCTCACTGTAACTGTCGTCCAGACGTGTTTGTCTGAGACTTACTGGACAGAGGTCGGGTGGGCTGTGATGCCAGGTTGATGGTGGCGTCTCTGAAGGGACCCCAGCCCACGCTGTTCTTGGCGCGGACCTTGTACTGGTAGGTCTGGGCGCTCTGGAGGTTCTCGATCAGCAGCATCCGTTTCTTGGGGTTGTCGATCTTAACTTTCTTGGCGGGGCCCACCGGCTCTGTGAGGAGGAGACAGTGTTAGGACCTGATGACATCATGTAACCGTGGTGACAGCATTTCCTGTTCTGGGTGGGACTAGGCCTCGTACTCTGTTCGTCGTCGATGGGCGTGTAGATGACCTCATAAGCCGTAATGTTTCCGTTCGTCTCTGCAGGCTCCGCCCAGCTGACCTGAGTGACAGTCGGACTGATGACGTTGAAGGCCAGACGTCCAGGTTCACCAGGAACTGCAGGAGAACAGGTCAGACTTAGTGTATTCATAACACCAGTGTTTACATCACTGCATTAACATACGAAGTAGTTATTAATAACCTGGGAATGACTCTCTGCACACACAGTGTTGGATTTATGAACAGCTGTTGCAAAAAGCAAGCAATCAAACACAAACAAACAAACAATCAAACACAAACAAACAAACAAACAAACACAAACAAACACAAACAAACAAACAAACAAACAAATAAACAGACAGACAGGCAGGCAAGCAAACAAATAAGTAAACAAACAAACAAAGTATGAATCGTGTTTGCTGTAGCTGACTGGTTCTAACTGGTTCTGACTGGTTCTGACTGGTTCTGACTGGTTCTGACTGGTTCTCAGTAGTTACCATCCTCCAGGGTTTGGCAGGGAATGATGTCGGTGTTGTGGCCGTCTCCCATTGAGTTGTAGGCGCACACTCTCATCTCATAGTCACAGTAGGGGTAGAGGTTGGTGAGCTCAGCCTGAGGAGTCTTCACGTCCAGGACCTGGGCGTCTTTTTCTGGGTCGCCGTAGATCCAGTACTTCACCTACAGAAAGAAAAGACTAAGTGTTTGTCTGTTGTAAATGATGTGGACTCATTCTAGCTGAAGCTTCTGTTCTCGTTGACGTGATGTACCTTGTACCCCGCGGGGTTACCATGCGGTGGGTCCCAGTTCAGGCGAATGCTTCTGGGTCCAGTTGGCTTGGCTTTAGGGTTTCCTGGAGAAAGCAGGAGACCACCAGGGGAGGTGGCCTTCTGGTTGATGAAGCCCTTCTGCTGCAGGTTCATAAACTCAGGAGCTGCAGGAGGTGGAGGAGGTTAGGATGAAACAGAACCTCAGTCCTAGAACAATCCATCCCATGTCTGTATCATGTTATCTCCAGCTCCACGTTCTCCTCAGTATATCTTACCTCCGTCTGTGACGTTGACCAGGGTGGTCTTCCTCTCCCCAACAGAAGCATTACTGCTGGGGTCAAACAGCTCCAGGTGGAAGGTCTCAGGCTGGATGGGACCAGGATGGGCTTTGGGGTCGATCACGATGTTCTTCTCGGTCTCTCCGGGACCGAACTTGAGGGGGCCGGACAGCTCGAAGCGCTGGGCCTTCTTGGTGCGCCATTTCACCGTGGCAGGACTGTCGGTGTTTCGACTGCGGACCACCGGGATGGTGTAGGTCGGGTCAGATGTGGTGAAGTTCTGGGTGCCCTTCTTGAACATCATCACACTGGGCTCTGGATAAAATAAGATGAATGTGATGAAGAGAAGAAACCTTAGAGATCAGCGTGTTGACCGGGAGGACGGGGAAACGCGCCCTGCGTCTGCTCACCTGGTTGGTCGGCAATGGTGACGGTAGTTCTCGGGTAGCGTCCCAGCTTGGCGCCCTGCCGGGGGTTACTGAGGTCCATGACAAACTGCTTCACCTGTTTGTCCTCCAGGAGGCCGTCCTTCTCACCCAGCTCCAGCAGACGGACAGGAACTGTCTTCTGGGTCTCACCAGGACCGTAGGTCAGGTCACCTTCCACAGTCACATAGTCCTAAACACAGAGACAGCCAGGTGAGCAGCACAGTCTGGATGAAGACCTGCACCTCACCTACGACTCAGACCCTTTACTCAGGTAAGTACCAATACTGTTTGAGTCAGGGTAGAAATAACTGCCACGGATTAAAGCTCAAGTCCTGGACCTCTTCCTTTTTAACCAGTGAGAACCTGATCCAGATGAGAGAACAGAAACCCAGACTGGACCGGTCTGTATCGGGACAAAGAACCAGCTCAGCTCAGGGCGGAGTTCAGGTCACAGCTCACCTTCTTGTCCTTGGCCGTCAGGTCCCGTGTGCGATAGGTGACCTGTGTGCGTCCATCCTCGATGATCTCTCTGCTGATGGGGATATTGGCGACTCCGTCCTGTCTGCTGTAGGTGTAGGCGGGCTGGAGGAAGGAGAACACGCTGGAGGCTGCGGAGAGGAAGAGGAGGATCAGTTCACCTGGTTTTCCTTGACTGAACAGACAGGAAGTAAAAAAAAAGTGAGAATCTCACCGTGCTCCTTGATGATGGTGATGTTCACCAGACGTTTTCCGATCTCAGCGATGCCCAGTGGAACGTCCATGGCCTCCACCTGCAGCTGCTTCTTGTCATCGTCTTCATCCTTGACGAAGAGCGGCACGTGAACGTCCACTGACTCCACCCCCTGTTGGAACTCGACGGCTCCTGCAGCCTCTGCACAGACGGACCAGGTATGATGATGACGACATTGTTATCAGTGATGGAGACACAGGAAATCAGACGGGGATCAGCATCACTCACCTCTGTCTGTGGCCACAGTGTAGTAACCAGGAACCACTTTGAGTTCGTGGAAGTTTCCGGACTGGACATTCTTCTCTGTGAGTTTGACGATGTCATGGTAACTGCTGCGAGGAGCAGACAGGACGGTGTCCACGATGGTGTAGTCCTGCCTGAGGAGCGCAGGGAGGGCAGAGATGTTAGACCTTGACTCACCTGTGGGTCCTTAAAGAGACAGAGTGAACTCTGTGTGTCCAGCTGAACGTTACCTTTTCCCAGCATTCCTCTGCATCCTGTAAGAACCACAGCAGATATCAGTGAGAGAACACACACCAGTACACAGTGTAGACACAGGTCTGGACCTGGACCTGGACTTCTTACCTGAACGCGGTCTTCTGCACCTTCTGGCCCCCGGTGACTTGGTTGTACACCTCATTCAGCTGGAGGGAAGAACACACACAGGTCTCAGTGACACACTCATCGTTAACACACTCACACACTCGTTCACTGACACACACGAACACACTCACGTTGTCAGCCACTTCCTTGCGGAGCTGCTCAGCGTCTCTGGACTCGGGGCGAGACAGGTTCTCAGAGAAGAGGCGGTTCAGCCGGAGAGAGACCGGGAACTGGACTAGAGACAGAGGAGACAGAGGTTAAATCTTCCTCAGACCAGGTGAGTTCACTGCTTCTGACGAAGGCTGAACGGCCGAGCACTCACTGGTCTCTTTGGGGTTGGGCTTCATCAGAGCCAGGGGGTGGTTGGCTCCTCGGTGGACATTATCTGTGACCTTCCAGCGAACCACATCCGTCCCTTTGGGGGGACCGGTCCTCACCATGGGAGTGTCCAGGTGGTCTGAGGTGAGCAGAGACTGACGGAGCAAATACTCATCCTCCTTGAAGCCAACCATGCGCCCTGCAGAGAAAACAACGAGAGGTGACTCAGACAACATAGTCCCAGGTGAGACAACACGGTCCCAGGTGAGACGACACGGTCCCAGGTGAGACAACACGGTCCCAGGTGAGACAACACGGTCCCAAGGTGGGAGGATGAAGTTACGTCTCACCTCTCCTACAGCACGGCAGCAGGGCCAGACAGCTCTGTGGAAAAGACAAAGGACAGAAACATCATCACCTCTGGATCCAGATGTGAGTGTGCAGATGTGAGTGTGCAGATGTGAGTGTGCAGATGTGAGTGTGCAGATGTGTGTGCAGATGTGAGTGGCAGATGTGAGTACCTGAAAGCAGTTCTTGCAGCAGGCGCAGTACTTCCAGCAGCAGAGCAGCAGCAGAGCCAGCAGCAACAGGAGGAAGAGGAGGAGAGGCAGCAGCCACAGGAGGCTGGCAGCCGGACAGTCTGTCAACACAGAGGACATCGTGTTAGACACACAACAAACACAACAAACACAACAAACACAACAAACACAACAAACACAACAAACACGCAACACTAACTGACTCTAGGTTCATCAGACAGAAGGTTCTACAGTCCTGGAACTGGTCTCCACCACAAAACAATTGTGCTGAGTGGAATTTTGTCTGTTGTGCTCACAACTTTGAAAAATGACACATCATACTACTACTAATAATAATAATAATAACAATAATAATAATAATAATAATAATAACAACTGGCTGATAACTTGCTGCTCTGAGAGCTCGGCCATGTTGTCGTCCAACCCGCAGCTCACCTTTCTTCTTGAGCACCTGCAGCTCCAGGATCCCGTCTGCCTTGTCTTTAGTGTTTTCAGCAGTGTAGTAATACGTACAGTCGTCGTCCTCGTCACGGAAACTGCAGGAGTCCAACACGCTCTCCCCTGGAAACACAGACACACGGTGTTAAAGTTCGTTACTGAGTGTTGTAGGTGTTGGTGTAAAGTCATGGAGTCATATTTTAATGATCTAAAGTTTCCAAATCCACTTTTTCTATTTTAACGTTGGTAAAAAAAACTGTCTCATTAAAGGCGCTGTGATGAGAGAAGATCTCTACGTTAAGAAATCTATTTCCAGAAACTGGTTTAATGTAAACGCTCCAAATCAGGAACAGTGGCTGGAAACTGTCCGAGACATTTTCACTGTGGAAGAACTTTTGAGAGTCGGAGAGAATATGTTGAAAAAGAACTGGGAAAGATTTATATCAGACACAACACAGACTAAATGCCTAATTAAAATAGTTGTATGAATATAGAAATATTTCCAGACTCTGAACCTAGTGAAGACTCTGTGTAAGACACGGCCCGTGATGTCGTAACCATCACTGTGACCTCACAGACGGCGAGGTGCGTCTGGACGGTCACTGATCACTCACGTTCTTTGAGTTCGTCCACCATGATGATCTTAAAGGGACATTTGTTTTTACAATCGTCCGAGTCCTTGTTCTTCCCCGTGTTCCACGCTCGACACTGGACACAAGTCCTCGTAGCTTCACAGGCGCCCAGCTGGGCCTACACACACACACACACACACACACACACACACACACACACACACACACACACACACACACACACAGTTATCAGCCGTTACACAACATTTAAACTGATGCACACACTGCAGGTTAACGCACACTCGTTCATTACATCACACACACCTGGAAGTTTGGCTCACAGGTTGAAGTCACATCGAACTCAGAGCTGACACTCTGACAATCACAGCGGCCGCAGACACAACGTCCTCTTCCGTTACAGAGACCCTGGGACAGACAGAGACACCATGAGACACCAGTCTGAGACACACACACACACACACGTCACACGACAGATCACTCATCTACACTCACCCCCTTACTGTCCAGACAGGTCTGGTTGCTCTTGGTGCACTCGCAGGCGTTTCCCTCCCAGCCCTCTGTGCACATACACCGGCCCATAACACAGGAGCCACGGTCTGAAGAGAGAGGCAGGAACACACTGTGTTATACCTGTGTGTGTGTGTGTGTGTGTGTGTGTGTGTGTGTGTATGTGTGTGTGAAAGACAACATGTCACAGTAAAGGATATATTGACACATTGATAATAATAATAATAATAATAAAAATAACATTAAAACATTGAGAAACAAAAACGGATGATGTATGAATGAAAGAATTAAATATACATATACACACATACACACAAACATATATACACACATAATAAAGCAACCCATGGTGTGCAATACAATATAATAATGTATGATATAAAGGATGTATGTACAGAGTCTCACAGTCAACAATCATACAGGTGGTGAGGGTGACATCAGACACACACACACACACACACACACTTCATCACAGTGTCGTACCGTTGCAGAGGAAGCCTCCGTTTCGCGGACACTGGGTCTTGTCGTACTGACAGTAGGGCCCCTCGTACTTGTCGGGGTTGTAGCACACGCAGGTTCCACACGCCAGACATTCTCCGTTACCTGAGCACGGCTCCTTCATGTTGGGGCCCATGCACTGGCTGGTGTCCAGAGCCGAGGCGCTGGCGGAGCAGTTGCAGAACGTGCCGAGCCTGAAGGACGCAAAGACACAAAAACTCAGAGCCTGGAGGGGAAGGGGAGGAACCAGAACCCAGGTAAACATAACGAGTCATTAAAGTCTGACCAGCCGTCGTAGCAGCGACACTTCCCACACACCAGGTCTCCGTGACCGTTGCACCTGGGAGCTTTAAGGATGGGATTCTGGGGGACAGAGGACAGAGGACAGTGAGTGGATGACCTCGACCGGACCTGGTGTGTGTCAGAGTTAATGTGTGTATGTGTGTGTGTGTGTGTGTGTGTGTGTGTGTGTGTGTGT
>NW_019525236.1:175649-175926 GCF_002814215.2 Seriola lalandi dorsalis | reverse complement strand
CAACTTACCCTGCACACACACACACACACACACACACACACACACACACACACACACACACACGTTTTTAGTTCAGGTCAGGTGCACAGAGTGTCGGTCGGTCATGTGACCCAGTTTGATGCTGGGATGTTGAATTGAATGTTTAATTATCAGATATAGGGAGTAAATGAAGTGTGAATATCTCATTCTACAGATTTATTATTTTCTCTTATTTATCTTTTTGAAGTATTTGACATTTTGCAGTTTTCTTCTTGCTGCTGTATCACTGCAGACGTCC
>NW_019525236.1:174572-175629 GCF_002814215.2 Seriola lalandi dorsalis | reverse complement strand
GGGGGGGGGCTTTACCTTGAAGGCTGTCTGCATGACCTGCAGGATGTTGGCTGAATCCTCCTGCAGCAGGCCGACCTCAGCGATGGGGAAATACTCCTTCAGTTTCTACACAGGAAACAAACGACAAATCCTGAACTCTGACACGAGAGCGGACTCCATGTTTCATAACTCTGACGAAGACGAAGACCGACCTTGTAGTAGGTGTAGGAGTGGTTGGTGACGGCGAAGATGGGGATGATGTTGTGTTTTTTCAACAGACGCACCAGTGTGGGTATGGAGGGGTAATCCTGGTTTATGTCCTCCGTGTATTTACCCTTTGCGTCCAGGTGGCACTTCTCGTCGTTGCGCCGCAGGATTCCCGACAGCACGTTGGCTCCGTCGGCCTCGTAGTGGAAGGCCGACTCCGTGGAGAAGACCAGGAGGTGTGTGCTGTGGTTCCTCCAGCCGATCTGATCCTGGAGGGAAAACACGGAGAACAGAGCAGGAAGAGATCCAGGAGTTATTACACCATTAGAAACATGACTCTAAAAGCCGGTCCCTAACTGTGTGTGTCGTGTGGTCCAGGTCCAGGTCCAGGTCCAGGTCCAGGTCCAGGTCCAGACCAGGAGAACCAGCACAGTGATCTGGTCTCACTCACCTTACAGACTGCAGCCTGCAGGATGGCGTCGAAGCCTCCTTCAGGAGCGTCCAGGTTTCCAGAGATTTTCTCGTTACGCAGCTCACTGTTGAAGAAATCCTTGTTGCTGGTGAGTTTGATGACGTTTTGGAAAGAGAACGGAGGATCACTCCTGGGCCACGGCTGTTTGAGTCTGAGGAGGAGAGACGGGACAGTCAGGTAACGCTCCTCCACACACACTCTAAACCTCCTTCACTCACATGCTCTCTTACTTGGACGGTCTCATATCGGTCTGAGGCTCGATCACTTTGTCCACAAACTTTCCAAAGCCGATGGTGTAGTCGTTCGACAGATCCCCCACCACCGAAGCTGCAGGACACACAGTCTGTCAGTATCACACCGACTCCTCCCACTCACCACACCTCACCACACCTCACCACA
>NW_019525236.1:172056-173674 GCF_002814215.2 Seriola lalandi dorsalis | reverse complement strand
GGGGGGGATAAGTCACAAATACAAAACATACCATATACTCTATATATAGTAAATACTGTCTATACTTATTAAATATAGATATTGTAATGAGACAACGATTATTGATTGTCGTTCAGGTTCTGACTTGCACAAAAACCAACGTGAATAAACGAGCTGCAGTGAAAGGAGAAGATTAGATGATGATGATGATGACTCTTCCTCACCTTCAGCGTGACAGTGGGTCAACAGGACGAGTAGAAGCCCCACCCCCACTGAGAGACGTGACGTCCATCTCCCCATCTCCTCCCTGCAACACAAAGACTCACAAGTTCACATGAAGAACACAGACAGTCGTACCTGTGCAGACTGAGGCCTGACCTGAACCTCCCGCCCCTCCTTCAGCCCAGGTAGAGAGAGAGAGAGAGAGAGAGAGAGAGAGAGAGAGAGAGAGAGAGCGGCCAGGGAGACACCTGGTCTGACCTCTGACAAACACCTGACTGACTCTCTCTTCTCTCTCCTCAGGTGGAAACGGGTTTGAGATTTCTCCACAGGAGAAATATTCCCTTCTATCAGGGTGTAAACAGATATAGTCCATTTTTATTCATATAGCGCCACTTCACAACAGAAGTTATCTCAAGGCACTTTTCAAAGCGAGCCAGAGGAAAAGACCAGCATGCAATGCATTTATAGTCTATAATCAGCGGAGAGGTGCTGAACGTGATGCTACTGTGGCGCAGGCAGACACCTCAGTCATCTGAGAACCTACCTGCATGGATATGTACCTGACTCAACCCTCTAACTGTTGATAACACACCTGCTCTTCACACCTTGAGCGCTCACACACACACACACACACACACACACACACACACACACACACACACACACACACACACACCATGAAGAGCCAGTCGGGGCATGAATGTGATAGAAGCATCAGGACAGGAAGAGACCAGCTCAGGGTGGGACCTGGAAATGTTCTGGCAGCGTGCTGTTTAGACTCGTCACAATAAAACCACTTTATAATCTGCTGCTGGAATCTTGGACGGAGGACAAGCTCCCAAAAACAAAGTCTCCACGAAAAGGAGGAGGTGGGAGGGAACAAAGGGCACTATGTGGCATGAAATGTCTCAGTAATTGCCTCTGGGGGCAGATCACTGCGCCACAGGCCACAAAAAAAAAAAAAAAAAAAAAACCCTCAAGATTTACAACTGCAAGAAGGAATTTCTCCTTGAGGCGAGAGAACGACTGTCAGGTTAAAAAACACAGCCTGAAAACACATGGGAAAGACTCCTTAGCACTTGACTGTGAGCTTGAACCGACTGCAGGTGTGCGTGTGTGTGTGTGTGTGTGTGTGTGTGTGTGTGTGTGTGTGTGTGTGTGTGTGAGTCCATCAGTCCATCAGTCACTGCAGCAGGACGGTCACAGGGGAACAGACCAGCTCCTGTTCTCCTGACTTCAACTACTGGAGACAGATTACAGCTTCCTACAGACTGACCCTGGATCTGACTCAGTGTCTCTGGTCTCTGCGTGTGTGTGCAGACGGCAACATGGCTGCCAGGTGAACATACCACCGCTGGGCGTGGGTCTGACCCTGCTGTGACATCATCAGTGAGGGTGGGGGTCTTTAGGTTTAGGG
>NW_019525236.1:166130-171456 GCF_002814215.2 Seriola lalandi dorsalis | reverse complement strand
CGACACTCACTCATTCACCCTTAAATTCCTCTGAGAGCGTGTGAGAGTCTGCCTGTGTGTGTGTGTGTGTGTGTGTGTGTGTGTGCGCAGGGTTTCAGTGTGTGTGTGAGTGTGTTCAGTGTTTCAGTGTGTGTGTGCAGGAGAGAGATGTGAACGACAGTGAGACTGAGAGCAACTGAGTGAATATGACTGTGTGCTGTGACTTGATCCCTCCTTTAGCTTCTACACACACACACACACACACACACACACACACACACACACACACCCTCCCCTTTCCAGGTGAGTAGCGGTGACTGAGGGTTAACTCCCTTCCTGTGGCTCTATCTCCTCCCCACCCTGTTGGAGGTTAAGAGCTCCACACCTCTGTGCGTCAGGCCCCCTCCCTGCTGCATTCCTCCCCAACAGGAGCTCACCTGTGTGGGCTTGAGAGCGGGGAGCCAGGCCCCTCCTTCCACAGCCTCCTCCCAAGCTCTTGGGAGTGGCACGGAGCAGAACAGTGCCTGCAGGCTACGGGGAAACGGCTTTGTGACTCTGTGTTGACACAACCATGTGCTCATACTTACGGGCACATTTTCTTCTAGTCAAATATTTAGCAGGAACATTATGGTTGCCACATATCTCCTCTCACTTTTCTTCCCTCGCTGCGGAGACCATGTACAGTACCAGTATGGATATGCACATTCCTGAGCAGAGAGACCGGCGTAGCGCAGTGTCCCTGACACTCAATCCCAGCGCTCACTGTGTGTGATTGTGTTCCTACAGTCTTTCACAAAGGAGCTTACAAAGCCAGAGTGCAGTGGACTGTGGAGACCAGCCCACAACTAAAGCTTTAAATATTCAGAGTCCAACAAGTCCCTGACAACAGAACAGCTCATTTGCCATTTCCTCCCAAAATGACCCTTATGACCAGAGTGAGAATTACACAATGACAATGGGGGGGGGGGGGGCTCAACTTTTCCTCCAGGGTGAAAGTGAAGCCGTCACAGTGCAGACACATGCTCCAGTGAACTCAAGTGTTTCAGTCGTTACAGCGTGTTGTTCAACTAAAGCTGTCAGATAAATGTAGTGCAGTAGAAAGAAGAATATTTCCCTCTGAAATGTATTAAATGGACTTCATTACTTTCCAGCACTGCTAATATAATCACTGAGCCTTCAGCACACATGTATTTTAATATTGTTCAATGACCCAACATGTAAAACCCTTGAATTCCTGAGTGAAAACAAAGATGGTGTCTGTTATAGAAGTTAATATCAAAAATATAACAGACTAACTAAACCACCACAAACATGAAATAATAAACTCTATACTGATGTGAAAACGTGTCTCTAAAACAACTAATCATAGCTAGCTAGAACCTAGCTAACAACAGCTAGCTAAACAGTAATTTAAGGCTAAAGAAGCTAGCTAACATTAGCATTCACCCGTACATACTTGACACAATCTAATTCAGAAACTCTGAGAGTAAAAAAGTGAAGTTTATTAAACAAGCTAGATAGTTAACTACTGCTGCTTACATTCACCTACAGTGTCTTTGAAAGGGAGTTTTTAAAGTTAAATTAGTTGAAGTAACATGCTCACCACACAATCTAAAAGGGTGAACATTAACAATTAACCTTTTTTTCTTTTCTGAACAAACATTATGTTCTCGGGTTTTAATCACTGTTTACATCCAGAACTTGAGATTAGTTTGTGTCTATTTTGATTTGGTTCAACAAAGTTTCTCTAACAGCTTCCCTGCTGTAACTGTGAACTCTTTATTATTATTATCTTCTTCTGTTTTGTTGTCTGATAAATGCCTTTGTGTTGCGTTCTTGTTTGACAGATGGTATTTCAGTAGAAAGCGGTATAAAAATACATTGAAGGAAGTTGTAGGAGTAGCAGACAGCGCCAATATCAGTATCAGTGTTTGTTTTACTGAAACGGCCTTTCCTCTTGGCTCCAGCAGACCACACATCAGGCGCTGAAGGTTATTCTAAAATCACTACTGCTGCAACTTATTCCTCCTTTATAACTGGACTCAGACAGATACCGATAAGGACTCGTCCTGTACTTGTGACTCAGATCTGGGATTCAAGACAGAGAACAGTTCCTGTGTACAGACCACATTGGGCAATCTGAACATACTGGGTCAGGCTCCTAGCAACCACATCTGGCTTGATACAATGGGCAACTTCAGTGCAGCAGGAACACCTCTTCCCTCCTCTCTGGCTTCCTTGGCCGACTCTTCAGCAGTGGTGCCAGTCCAAACAGCTTTCACATGTTGGGGGGGAGCCGGAGGGTGTGGCCCACCCACTGTATCATTCCTCTAATTTGTCCATGGGTTACCAGAGTGCAACTTTCCCTCCTCGGCTGGAGCTTTCAGTTAACAGGTGCTGACCCCCAGCAGTTAACGTACACCCCCACCCCCATACCCCTGCTACCCACCTGGTTCAGCTGTTTACTGCACCAACAAGAAAAACACGGACCAGACTGAAACTGTCCTCCTTCCTGTCTGAAGACGTTTTAGGATTATTCTGAACTGACAGTGAACATTTCAAATGTGCAGTATGAAGGAAAATATCACTTCTGTGGCGGGAACTTCGGTCTTGAGTCGTAGCATTTATTTACTGACAGCCATACTCTCACAGCTACACTGCTAACTAATTAGCTAACTCTCTGCTCCGGTTGCCAGCCTCACCGCTGTCTCTCTCTCTCCCTCTCTCTCTCCATATTGATCTATGATCTATTCCTGAAAGGAGCTGCTCTCTTCCTGTAACAATATTCTGTCTCAAACTTCTCAAACTTACTGCAGACCTCACACAGAGATGATAAATCAGTGTAATTTGCTCGTTTCCTTGCTACTGCTATATATATTATTTTTTGAACATTTTCAGCACATTTTACCAGTAACGTGACAATACTGATAACTGATCATTTTGGTCAATATAATCACGATACTAAATTTCTACACCGTTTACACCAGACAGCTGCAGCAGACTCATTCATCTCTATCAGTCTTAACAAACATGTAGAGGATGAGCGAAGAACAGAAGCCGTGATGAACTGAACTCGTCATCAGAGACAGAGCCGCTCACTCGGTCTGTTTTTCTCTTCACCAATTTACATGACAAAAACAGCTTTTTGGATCAGTGGCTTCATTCACTGTTTATAAAGGCGTCTGCACAGTGACACATCTCAGTGAGCAGTGAGACAGGTCTGAGTGTTGAGTATGAAAACACTAAAACACAGTTTAAATCTATTTACAGCTGCAATCAGGGAGATGTCATAAAGATTAACTGTTAACCAGTTACCAGGCAACTCAACGCATCATAAGCCGACATGCTGCGGCAGCTGCAGGAAGGAGAATCTGTTCATGTTGTTGCGTAAACAGCTGAGAGTGAAATGTGACGTCGGAGGATGGAGAGTTTGATCAGGGGGAAGTTGTGACCTGTTCAGTACAAGGTGTTCACCAGGTGTGACTCACCTGAACGCTGCACGCTCACACACAAACACACCTGCAGAGACATGGATCCGATCAGTGGTGAAATAGACTCTGAATCAAACCTGATGAATCAGATTTCACAGTAAAACTCAGATTTCTACTGTGAAGGAGAAGTGATCGATACGGTTTCAATTACAGTTACATTTAACAATTCATCAGTCCAGTATGATGAAGGACAGTCTGTCAGTCAGGCTGCAGGAGTTCTGGTTCTGCACTGAGTGGAACCGGAGTGAGATCAGAACATGCAGAAACATGTTATAATAAAGCAGGAAGTGGACCTTTGATAACGTTGATGATGTCGTGGCTAGTGGCCAAACTTGGGTGCGATTCACCTGGATGACTAAGATCCACAATCTGTCCTGAAGCCTGTGTGGACTCTGCAGGGACCGGCAGCACACCCAGACCTCGACGTGAGTTTCGTCACTTTACAACCTTTTCATCTTCTACAGAAACAAAAGTTAAACATTAATAAAATCGAGTGAAAAGGTGTGAACACAACTCCCCGTGCACTGGCAATATAAATGGTCAGGTGCTGGTTGGTCACAGGAACTGAAATGAAAATCAAACTTAACCACCGCACACTGAGAAGACTTCACTGAGACTTTTATTTATTGATTGAATGATTGATTGATTTATCTCCCCTGTGAACTCCTGTAATTATACAGAATGAACCTGATTAATAAAATTGGAATAATCATGTGAGTTTGTACCTGTTTGATCCACAGCAGGTGGAAACTGCCCCCCAGTCTGACACGATTGTCACTGGGTCTGCAGGTTCGGGTTCAGACAACAGAATACAAAGAAGTCATCTGTGCATGTTCTCAGTGTTAACGACTGTCCCCTCCCTCTGCAGCAGGAAACAGATGGAAGCTCTTCATCCGTCATAAGTTCACAGGGCAGTGAGAAACTTCTCACACTGTCAGCTTCAACCTGCTGATGCTCAAACTCCACCTGGAACACGCACACTCCCTGAGAGAAGACACAGAAGAGTGGTGTGTGTGTGTGTGTGTGTGTGTGTGTGTGTGTGTGTGTGTGTCAGTAACAGATCACTGCCACAGCCACATGTAGAAAACATGTTTGATCTTCATGTGAAAAGCAAAACATCAACCTGTTTCTGATTCAGAGAAACGAGGTCAAAAACACACATTAATCCATCTGAAAAGGCAACATCTGATCCATTTATTCACCATCATCAACACATATGTACAAGTGTAAAAAAATCTGAATCTGAAGAAAAAAAAAACATCTGAAGAACGACACGTTGAGCTACAACACAGAGCTGAAAACGCGGAGACATGAAAACACTGAACTACGAGTGTGATATAAAAATAAACTTTGTTCAGATGTTTCTACCAGAACTGAGTCAGAGTCGTTTTCTTACTGAACCAGGTCACATTCATGTTAAACTAATAAACAGGAAGATGAAAAACAGCAGCCATCACACTGTCCCAGAGACAGAAGGCAGGAGGTCTGAGTCTGGTCCAGGTGGAGCAGGAGGTCTGAGTCTGGTCCAGGTGGAGCAGGAGGTCTGAGTCTGGTCCAGGTGGAGCAGGGGGTCTGAGTCTGGTCCAGGTGGAGCAGGGGGTCTGAGTCTGGTCCAGGTGGAGCAGGAAGTCTCTGTAGAGTCCTCAGGTCGTTTGTCCTCACGCTGCGTCTCGTCACGTGTATACTGAGTGAAAGAGAACACAGGTGTTCCAGGTGTTTACGTCAGTCTCTGTTGGGGATCAGTAGCTCCGCCCCCTGCTCCATCACTGCTTCGCCTTCTTCAGGATGGTGCCCACTGCAGAGATGACTGTGGTTTTGGTACCGCTGGCAGTGGTTGTCACGGAGACGACGTTGGG
>NW_019525236.1:133189-166110 GCF_002814215.2 Seriola lalandi dorsalis | reverse complement strand
ACTACGAGTGTGATATAAAAATAAACTTTGTTCAGATGTTTCTACCAGAACTGAGTCAGAGTCGTTTTCTTACCGAACCAGGTCACATTCATGTTAAACTAATAAACAGGAAGATGAAAAACAGCAGCCATCACACTGTCCCAGAGACAGAAGGCAGGAGGTCTGAGTCTGGTCCAGGTGGAGCAGGAGGTCTGAGTCTGGTCCAGGTGGAGCAGGAAGTGTCTGTAGAGTCCTCAGGTCGTTTGTCCTCACGCTGCGTCTCGTCACGTGTATACTGAGTGAAAGAGAACACAGGTGTTCCAGGTGTTTACGTCAGTCTCTGTTGGGGATCAGTAGCTCCGCCCCCTGCTCCATCACTGCTTCGCCTTCTTCAGGATGGTGCCCACTGCAGAGATGACTGTGGTTTTGGTACCGCTGGCAGTGGTTGTCACGGAGACGACGTTGGGTAGGGTGGCCGTGGTGGTGATGAGGGTGGGCTGGGCCAGGGTCACAGGGATCGCAGAGTCCCACTTACTCTTCCTCTTCTGGGCCTCTGCTGGAGAGAAGAGGACAGATCAGGATCTAGACCAGGACCCGGGTCTGGTACCTGAGGACAGACTGGGTCTCACCTGAGTCACCAGATGCCATGTTTATAGGTGTGATAACCGTATGTTTTCACACTGAGGGTGCAGGTCAGAGGTCAGAGGTCAGAGGTCAGTCAACAACACTGGGTTTAATAAAATGATCTGTAAATGTTTTCATTGGGGGGGAAATGGACTCTGCAGTGATATTTGTCTCATTGTGACTCAGTCCAGTTTCTATGACAACACATGAAGTTTGTGAATCTGTTTGTGTTTTTCTATCCACCAATCACAGTTTAACAACATCTGAAGCAGGAAGTGACAGTGACAGAGTTGTTGTTAACCAGTCACTAAAATGAACTAACATCAGTGAACGAGGTCACAGTCTGCAGGTCGGGTCAGTGGTGGGTGTTTACCTGTGGCTGTGGTGGTGGTGGTGTTGCTGGTGGTGGGGGCTGCTGTGCTGGAGGGGTTGGTGCCCTTCTTCGTCCCCGTCACAAACTCAATCTATGAAACACATAATGACACAATATGATGTGAATCAGTCTCTCCATCATCCTCTCATCACAGTTCAACATCTGGACCAGGACGTGATGTTTTTCTAGACCCTCATCAGACCACAGGACCTCAAGGTCCTCATGGAGTCTCAGGGTTAACCTCTTCAGAAATAATGAGTGTACCTGAGTGAACCTGCTCGTTCAAGTCCAGTGTCTGACTGATGTGCAGCTGCTGATGATCGCAGCATGAGTCACAGTTTTCTCCCTCCCCCCTTTTCCACTGGTCAACAAACCCTCAAAGACCCACCAACATCTGGTTCTTGTCGTCAGTGTGACGGCTCACCTTGGTCCTCTCCTTCTTGGCTTTCTCCAGTTTGTCCATCTCCACCTTCTGAGCTTTAGCTGAAGAACGAGAGAGACGAGTGTTGAGCACACACACATAGACACACACACACACACAGACACACACACACACACACATACACATAGACACACACACACACACACACACACACACACACAGTCTTACCCAGAGCTTCGTAGTAGGAGTCGTCTGACCAGCCATGAGGATCAAACATGTCCTTTGGGTAGTTGGTTCCCAGTTCATCGATCCCACAGAACTGAATGAGCTTCTCGTAGATACTGAAGGAGCCAGAGGAGGTGAATGAGTGACTGTGCTGATCTCTGTGTGTGTGTGTGTGTGTGTGTGTGTGTGTGTGTGTGTGTGTGTACCTGGGGTTTCTGAACTCCTTCTTTTTCTGAATGTGGCTGTTTGTGTCAAAGTCTCCATGAAGCTTCCTCTCATACAGCTTGTGGATCTTCTCCTGTCACAACACAAACCAGAGGGAGGTGAGCCGACAGCAGAACATCCACACCTGTCCACACCTGTCCGCACACTGTCACTGTCATCTAACAACACGTACATACAAACAGTATATATGATTAACTCTGCTGGTTTAAATAAAGTCTCTGATACCTCTGGGAAATATTTAACAACCAGGTTCAACAAAGCCGCAGAAATCTGGCAGCTGGAGGCAGCGCAGAGATAAATGAGGCCTGACAACAACAACATGGAGGGAGGGAAGCTGCTCCACAGCAACACCTCCTCATCATCTCCTCCAAGTCCAAGATGATCACATGACAATCTTTGTGGCCAGGATCATGACTCCTGTGTCCTCTCTGGTTTTATTGTGAAAGTCCTGACAGCTGGTGACAGCGGTTCTGCTTCTGCTCAGGTGGAGAACCGGTTCATGTGGAGCTACACCAGCTCACGGAGGCTGCAGAGCAGAACCAGGACCAGCTGCGGTTAGCGGGCTAGCTGTTTAGCAGTCAACATGGTCAGGTTCAATTAAATATGTAAATATAGAAACTTCTGTACGACTCGTCTGAACTAGATCGGATCATCTCACCATGCTCCAGCTGTTCTCAGTGATCACACTAATGACTGATGAGTTAAAGGATCATCTGTGATTTAACACGTCCAGTCATATTCTGTGGCCCGTGTCTGTTTGAGGTCCTGCTTCTGTTCATGTGATAAACAGCTGATACAGTTGGTTTTTCTGGGGGAGTCGCCCAGTGAACTGACAGTGGGATTTCTTAATCTCAGGGTCGCACATTCCATCAGTGGTGAAAAGAAAAAAAACAAAACTAATTAACTATAAAAACCATCCTCTAATCCAATCAGGCTGTGTTCGCCTGCTCCTCCGCAGCCGGAGGGCAGGGATATCCAGGCAGCTCTGGCGAAGGTGAATCATTAGGTGGGGGAGTGTCGGCCCAGCGGGGATACTGCTGAGCTTTTCACTTACTGAGTCAGCCGTGTGTCCCGACCTGCCCCGGCTCCTCACTGCAGTTAACCACAGAGGAGAGAGAGAGCGGCTGATACTGACACTGAGGATCTCACTGTAATTACAGGGAGGAGTCTCAGATTTATGAAGCCACCAGAACTTATCTGTAACCCCAGAGGGAACCAGACACACTGAAGTATTCACTCTGATGGAGAACATCTGATTCTGACTAAATCAACACCAAGATGACGAAGAGTTGTCTCCGAGGGAGGTGGGGTGGTGGCGGCCATCACCACCTAACCCTTCACTTTAACGTCTAAACTCAAAACAGACAGAGAAGTTTCCTTATCTTCCCTTATCTTTTTATCTCATCTATAAAAACAAGTTTACAGTCAGAATAAAACCAAGCTTCAACCTCTGAGGCCGATTCATGAAGCCAGCAATGAAGAACCAGCAGCTGCAGTTCCTCTAACGACCACTAGAGTCTGGCTCCAACAGCGAGTCAGTCCCCATAGACTCCCATGTTAAAATGTCCAACTTTACAGCAGAAATAAACATGTTTACAGCCTGGTACAAAAACAGTTTTGGTCTCTAGAGCTAATTTCCTCCTTCATGACACCTGTTTATATAACTCACCTGTTTACATTTTATTAAGGACTACAGTTATGTATAGTTGAGGGCGCGGCCTCTTTGAGTGACAGGTGGGTAAGCGTATGCACCAAAGTCTCAGCTCCTCACATGCCCCTCCTCTTTGTCCATTTTTGGATTATCTGGAAACTAGGGGCGGAGTCAGACACTGCCAAAATGGTGACGGTGCAGCAGCTCACTCTGAGCTTCAGAAACCTGTATATGACGTCGCAGGAGGCTACGTCCATCTTTATTTACAGTGTGTGGATTCTTCAGGTAAACATCAGACAGATCATTAACTGACTGACAGAACAAGAGGAAGTCTGAGCTACATGGCTTGTTAGCTTAGCATGTTAACTAGCTAATTAGCCAGCAAATGAATACTCCTAAGGGTGGCCTTCGAGCAGGATGCCAAGCTGCGCTAATGATGCTAACAGGAGTGTATGTTTGTCCCAGTTATTAGACAAGCTCCACCCACGCCCCTCCTCCTTGCCCATTTTTGGATTAGTTGGGAATTAGGGGTGGAGTCAGGCACTGCCAAGATGGCGGCGGTGGATCAGCTCACTCTTCAGTAACCTGTGGGTGACGTCAGTGAGGCTACGTCCATCTTTATCTACAGTGTGGGGCACCCGGACCCTCTGCTCCGGTCTGATCATTGGACTGAAGTGTGGTAACATCTGAAGCTTTGCAGCGACAGTTATTGGGTGAGATGATCATGTGACAGACCTGTAGTTGGTTGGAGCAGCGTCCGGGGGGCTCGGGGGGAATCCTGATCTCGTCAGGTGACATGTTCCTCACCTTCTCTGAGAAGAGAGCTGTAGAGAAGAAAGAAACATGAGTCCTCACTCAGCAGCGGCTGCATGTCTCTACCTGCAGAATGAGCTTCAACCAAGAAGCTGCTGTTTCAACTGACTCTGAATTAACACCTGACAAATCAGAGGGCAGCTGGGATCAGGATCAGGATCGAAAAACAGACTCAGGTCATGAAACAAAGGGTCAGTGTGTGTGTTAGTCAGACCCTGTGTGTGTGTGTGTGTGTGTGTGTGTGTGTGTGTGTGTGTGTGTGTGTGTGTGTGTGTTTTATAGGGCAGTGTGGTATGAGGAGTGCATGCTCAGGACAGGGAGTGGCTGTTGTTGAGGCTTGTAAGGAGAAGGGAGGCTCCTCTCCCTCCCTCCCTCGCTCTCTCCCTTGTTTTGCTCTCCCTGCTCCACTTGCCTCTTTGTGTTTCTCTGACTGGAGGCCAGGCATTCTTCAGTGTCACTCTGTATCAGACAGTCTTTACAGTCGCTCAGCGCCATCAATCACACTCTGAACAACTGCTGCGAGCTCTGTGTGTGTGTGTGTGTGTGTGTGTGTGTGTGTGTGTGTGTGTGTGTGTGTGTGTGTGTGTGTGTGCGTGCGTGTGCTGACATTCTGTGCAGATCGTCTGCAGGTAAAAACTTGACAGGACATGAGAAGATAATTTTGTTGTGCCGTCTCAGTGAAAACTTCATATTAGAGAAACAGAAGAGGAAAATTCCACAGTAACGTCCTCAAAAAACTGAACTGAGGTCAGTTTAAAAACATACTGAGAATTTATTTTAGATAAAGATCCTATGATCTGATTTAACAGCAATGATCAGGGTGAGTTTGGAGCAGATGAATAAACCTGTCAGTGTAGAGACTGTGATGCTGCAGGTAAATCCTCTTCAGAGCTTTACTGTGACACATGAACAGATGGTATAATGTATTATAGTGTATTATATTATTATACGATACTACAACACAGCTGTCTTACTAGAAACATTACAAATTGTTTCTAAATTACTGCAGCTTTTCTGTACATCATCTTCTTACACATCTGTGCACATGTTATATATAATAATCATAATAATAATATAATAATCTATCAGTCAATACACAAGAACTTCTTGATTTACAGTTAGAACTCATCTGGATGAATTTAGACTCATTTTTTGGCTCTTGTATAAACTGTTAAATTAAACTAAAAAAATTTAACTTTGAAAAACTTTTTTAAAAAGGAGAAATTAGAAGTTTGTAGAAAATCAACAATGATGAAGAATCAGTATCTGTATCTGATGTGGTCTGTCCTCTCAGACCACGTTATGCCTGTGGACATGAACATCAGTGGTTCACAGATGAAACCTGGAGGACCACAGACTCATGTGGGACTCCCTGATCTCCCACATGTCAGAGGACGAGCAGCTCCTCCCCCCTCAGCTGCGCTGGTTTAGCTCCCCCAAAGGAGGGGCAGGGCGTTGCCTCTGTTGGCTACTTACATCAGTAAAGCTGAGAGAGAGAGAGAGAGAGAGAGAGAGAGAGAGAGAGAGAGAGAGAGAGAGAGAGAGAGAGAGTGAGAGAGAGAGAGTGTGAGAGAGAGAGAGAGAGAGAGAGAGAGAGAGAGAGAGAGAGAGAGAGAGAGAGAGAGAGAGTGAGAGAGAGAGAGTGTGAGAGAGAGAGAGAGAGAGAGAGAGAGAGAGAGAGAGAGAGAGAGAGAGAGAGAGAGAGAGTGAGAGAGAGAGAGTGTGAGAGAGAGAGAGAGAGAGAGAGAGAGAGAGAGAGAGAGAGAGAGAGAGAGAGAGAGAGAGTGAGAGAGAGAGAGTGTGTGTGTGTGTGTGTGTGTGTGTCAGACTCCCTACAGGTCTGTTATCAGGTCTCTATGTGCTGATGATTAAAGCTGCAAAATTGATCTAAATATAATCTGAATCAGAATATGTCCAAGTGCAATATCCAAGTCATCGTTTGATTAATGTCAGACGTGTCACATCGTTGTGTATATCGTTAGCATCATTAGCGTTGTGATGCTACAGAGACGTCCCGGCCGACGAATTATATTCTCCAGACGTAAAGGAACAAGACCAACAAAAATCTCACCATCCTCATTTTTATATTTCTAAAAATAAAAAATAAAAACCCTACTGATGATGTAATGACGGCAAACCCATGTCATAACATTTAATTACGACCCACTCAGACACATTAAAAGGAAAATCTCATTTCAAATATAAACGAGGAGTTTTATTCCTGGTTGAATGTGAGTTCCAGAGAAGAGTGGATTAAAATGAAAGATCAGTCTCAGACTCCAGTGAACACACAGACAGGTCGATACAGATCCTTATGATACTGGGAAAAACCAGGATCAGGAATGTGTTGGCACAGTCCTCCCCTGAGCACAACGCTCCGCTGATCTACTCACAGTCATTCTGATACTGTTAAAATGCTGAACGTGAAGTGAACGCTTCTCCAGAATATGGCCGCCGTGATCTTTGACCTTTGACCGCCAAGATCTAGATGGACAGATGGACGGACACGTGTCTGTCGAGACGACCTGAGAACACGGCGCCTCAGGTCCTGACTGAGGAACAAAAACATAACGAGCGATGAGCCAGAGTTAGCTGTTAGCTCGGTACTTCGTTAACCTCTGACAGACAGACACACACTGTGGGAGTCTGTTAATCCACTGTGGACAACAGGAGATTTACTCCGTCATTAGGAGCCTTGATGGACCAACTCTAACTTAAACACTAACATAAACTGCAGGGGGATCAGTCAGTTTGCCTTATACCCTTTCTCCACCAACATTAGCAGGTATAAATAGGTTGGTTTATTTTAAAAAAGCTGATTGGCTCCTTTTGCCACTGACAGTCAAGTTTGTCTTTCTGTTCGTACTGAGGACGCACAGAGACGCAGTGGAGAGAGAGAGCGAGCTGCAAGCCGCTAGTCTCATCCCCGGGTCCGTGCTGCTGTAAATCGGAGCCTTTGATTGGTGATTTTTAGTTTTAAAAACTTATTTTGTGGCTGCGTTCACTCGTTCACCTCCCGACTGAGAGACGTTACGGCAGGGAAAGGGCAGAAAATTAGCGAGTTCACCTGGGGGTTGTGTTTCTATCACCGAGCCGATAAACACCTGAGATTACTGCAGGTTCATGTGACCCGGGTGTGAATACTGATTTGAACCCTTATCCATTGCCGACAAAAGCCCGATGTGAGCGGGTCTTAGCGGGTTTTTTTCGAGCAGTGGAAAAGGGGCTTAACAAACACTCAGCTCAGTGTGACAGGAATACTCTCATTAACAGCAGCACAGACGCGAAGAACATGGGAACACAGAGAAGATTATTCTCTGCTTCAGAGTCACCATCTGTCTCACAAAACAGACAGAAAGTCACAATCTGTGGCCTGAGGCTGTGTGTGTGTGTGTGTGTGTGTGTGTGTGTGTGTGTGTGTGATGGACACTCCATCCCCTCAGCAAACACACAGAGAGCTGTGTTCAGCTGCTGACACTCTGTGACATTTACTGACAGACGGGACAGAGGAGCCAGGCTCTGCTGCAGGAATGTCAAGTGTCCAGGCTCCGAGTCACTGTGATGGTGAAAAACTAAACTTCCTCCAGTCGCTCTGTGGTTTCTCCTTCAGTCTGCCACGGACCGGAGGAGGAGGAGGCGGCGGCGGCGGCGGCGGTGGAGATGGTGATGGAGGAGCTACTGCTGCGTGTGGGGAGGGACTGTGTCTGCTGTTAGAGACACTACAGCCCGACAAGTTCATCTCCATTCAAAATAAACTCATTGCTCTACACCCAGAGAAACACAACTTGAGTAACGAGCATTTATAGACCTCAGTCTGCTTTATGCCAAACACGTGCATATGCACTGCAGACCAAGCACGACTCAATGGATAAGACAGATGTTATCAAGTCTTCCATTAGAAAAGATTTCCTACATATTAATATTTGAGAATATATGGAGGCCCTTTATTCATTTTGTTAAAGATTTAGATTGAATGAGATTTATGTATTTGTTTATTGAATTATTTTCTCGTCCTCTAATCACTTGTTTAACTTTGTAGCATTATAATCAATATTCTCCATTTTTAATAGATTGACAGTTGTTAAGATGAGAGAAGCTTTTGTCTGTTTGTTTGTTTTTATTTATTTATTCTTATTCCTTCCTGTGTTCAGAGTGAATGCAGCTTGTATATGATGAAATATACAGTATATTTCACAACAGCTAGAGGCTGTATTTCATGATGTTAAAATTTAAATTAATATATTGTGGCAAAAAATTAATTCATTTAATGATTTTAATAATTTCTCCTCAAAGCTAAGCATCATCACATGAAATGATGATGATGATTGCTGTGCTGTATAATCTACAGGTTCACACAACACCTTCTTTCTGTTCTGACAGACAGCTGTATAAAACACACACACACACACACACACACCGAACACACTAACACTCCCTGTATCACTCACTTCCTGTCTGATCTGATCACACCTGTACAGGTCACTTATGACTCAGTGACCAACAGTTAAACACTCACAACCCACCTGTCAGCCCCCGTAACTGACCTGGTTCCAGTCAGTGACTCATACGTCAGAGAACGAATGAAAACCAGCAGCGAGAATCATGTTTCATCTCCAGTTTATAACAATAACATCTAATTAGAGAAATGTGACCTGGACCTTTGACTAATTAAAAATGATGAATTCTTTAAAGTTCTTTGAAGCTTCTTTCAAAACCTGCCCACAAAAACATTTTTATCATTGTTTATGGCAGGACAGAGAAAACATTCAGACTAGTTTAAACATTTTGTTTCATCATGTTTTTTTTGAGGAATGTCTCATCAAATTCTTCAGATCCTGTGATCCACATCTGGTGCTAGAGGTGGGCGAAAGATCCCACGACAACCTCAATCTATGATCTGCTTCCTGTTTCTGCTCTGATTTTATTGTGAAAGTCCTGACCCGAGGTCCTGATTTGTGTCTTTCAGATGTTTGTCTGCTCGCTGCTGTTTTTCACCCACAAAAAAATCTTGTTGCGATTATTTTGGCAGATATTGTGATTGTGATTTCAGCTGATGTGATTTTGGTTGGGTCTTGTTCCTTCACGTCTGGAGAGTGTGATGTGTGGGGCGTCTCTGTAGCATCACAACGCTTACTGCAGCTCCTGCGATCTGGATATTACACTTGATTTTTATTATATTTCAAATAATAATAATAATAATAATAATAATAATAATAATAGAGTATTTGTTTGGACAGTGCTGTTATTTATTTACAAGCTGCTATATGTAAGTACATTAATTTGAAAGTTCAGTGGCTGCTAACCAGCTAACCCGCACCTACTGTCTCCCTCCCTGCAGCAGGTCCAGAGATAACGTGGTCTGACTAGCAGAGACTGAACTTTTAACATTAAATATCTAAACATAAACACTTTTAATGATTCGATCTGAATGATTCATCTGAAGGAGATCACATGTCAGATGGTCCTGATACCTTAGTGACATGTTCATATTGATAAAGGACCGTGTCAGCCAGCGTTAGGGTTAGGGCTGATGTCTGTGGAGACACCCACAGTTCTTCTTAGGATCAGGTCATTGATGGTTCAGGGCGTTTTCATGGGATATAAAGACAAGCAGCAGCTTTATCCTTTGGGTGGGTGTGTGTGTGTGTGTGTGTGTGTGTGTGTGTGTGTGTGTGTGTGTGTGTACTCACCAACTAGCTCATTGGGGTCTTTTCTTTCTGTCTCCAAGATCTGTAAAAACACAGAGGATCTTTAGGTTTCCTCCGAGGCGTCTACACACTGACAGATTCATCAGGTCACACTGTGAGACACCGTGGTCTAACACACTGTACGATGATCGACACCTGAACCGACTGAGTCAATACACAAGAATAAAACATCCTCTATCTGCAGCACTACAGAAACAAGCCTTTTTAACAGTGTTATTTATATATATGGAAAAACATCAAAGAGGAGGAGGAGTAGGAGGATGATGAGAAGGAAGAGGCCAACACGGGACAGAATTTTTACAAGAAGAGCACGAGGTAAGTATTATCTAGCATAAACGTACATGCTGCGTTCCTATTGGTTGGTTAGTAGACGTGGGTCGACACAGCAGTCGCACTGTGAGATGGTCAACATAAGAACAAACTGACCCAGGAGAATCAAACATGAACTCTCAGTGGAGGGAAACATGAACAGCACCAGAGCCAGATGTTACTGACCCGTGCTCTCAGATGGGTTCGTGTTAATTACAGAGGATTATAAGTGATGAGATAAACTGTCCAATCAGCCAAAGTCAGTTCTAGTGAAAACATGGAGCTGGAAACAGAAACCAATTCCATCTGTAGCTAAAAGCTACAAATCACAGATGTGATGCAGCAGTGCTCAGAACAGAAGCAGATAGAAAGGCTTCTAAGAAGTAATAGAAACCAGAGCAGTAAATCTGAGAGGCCTCAACAGGAGGAGGAGGAGGAGGAGGAGGAGGAGGAGAAGCCTGTTGTGCCAGCACTGTGGGCAGAACACAGGTTCAGCACAAAGGAACAGGGCTGTTATTCACAGGAATCACATCGTCACCTAGCAACTGCACGGGCACATCAAAGAATGGTCCTGAGATTGGCCAAATCACGAGGAGGAGGGAGAGGAGGGGGGAGGAGGGAGGAAGGTTCCTGCTAGAATAAATCCAAACCAAGGAAATACATCCAGGACACCTGCTGTTTGAGACAATGAACTCATCACTTCACTGACCTCATCAGGTCAGAAGTCACACTGAGCTAAAACAGTGCAGCAGCATCCTCAGTGTTTTTATGAATTTAAATTTACTAGAACAAACCACGTCAGGACGAATCAGACCAGGAGAACTGTGTGTCAGACAGATGTGAGGAAACACAACGGTAACATTTAACTGGACGTCTGACTCCTGGTCTCTAACACGAAGCTTTCACTCACATTTTGATATAAAACTGAATCTGAATCTGTGACCACACTGTAAAAATAACCAGCAAAAACCATCTACTTTTATCACAAAGTACGTCTGGATTCAGGCTGTGTGTGTACGCATCTTCATCATCATCGTTTCATCTGTGACGTGCAGCAGCAACTCTGACCAAGCAGCTACCAAACAATACAACAGCTATACACCAGCAATACAACATACCCAGCACAACCTACAGGTGAATACACTCCTCCTCCACAGTCTCAACAGAAACCCTTCACATCTTTGTCTGTTGGACTGGACCACACAGTAGTTCCTATTTCTTTTTGGCACAGTTCACTGTTTCAGCAGCAGACTGGAAATCAGATCCTTTGGTTTTTAGTAAACAACTGTTGTCTTTGTGTATTTATTGTTTGAATATATAAATAACCAGATGTCTTTGTTTCACACTCAATTTATCTGTTGTCACCAGGGAAGGACTGGGTTACCTTCTGTTTGTAATACAGGCTCTAAAGCCCAGTCCAGATGCTATATGATTTGATATTTAAGTTTTTTTAATAGAAAATAAATAAATAGAAATCTCTGTAGGAGGTCTGAGGTTGATCCTCTGCCTCATTTTCATTCAGGAAAAAAGTAGTTATCCTCAAACAAGGCTAAGGCTCTACAGTCATGCTATTGATGCTAAAATTATCAGGCTAACATGCTCATAGTGACAATGCTAACATGTTAATGTTTAACTGGTATAATGTTTACCTGGTCAGTGTAGCTGAGGCTGACGTGACTGTTGTCACACACTGGGAGATTCTGATTGTGACCTGATGGCGGCGCTCAAGGGAAATTATTACAACTTATCCTCCAGTTGGATCTGAACATCTGTATCAGATTTCACTAGTTTAAAAGAAGTTCACCTGCAGGTGGCGCTAGATAAAAAGTAAAGCTCAGTCAGTAGATTATAATAAATAAAATAAATATAATATATGCTTGCCCAGCCAGCCAACGCAACAACAGCCTGACACTGGCAGCTCCTGCAGCTCCTCCCCTTCAGTATAAAGGGCAGCACCAACACTTCAAAGACGTTCTCAGAGCCCCGGGAAGGAGGCTCCAGCTTTGTGCTGACTCCTTATCTACACTTCACCAGAACGGTATCAAAACACCAACGAAGAGCTGCCACTCCATCCACAGATTAGATAACTGCAGTAATAATAAAGTGGAAGGATGGAGAGAGAGCTCACACTAACATTCACTCTCCTCTTGTCAGTTAATACTTCTGAACCTAAACAAGCTAAACACCAGAGCTGACACCTGTCAGTCAACACTGAGGGCTTCATACAAACATAGTCAACGTGGTAATTATTCAACTTCATACAACAGATAGTTCTGACCAAGTAATTTGATTGGATGAGAGTCATTCCATGAGTGCTGATATAGAGTACAACAGCCAGGGGACCTTTCACTACATGTATCACTCTGTGTTCTATTAACCGTTAATCAGCGTTAAATTAACGATCGTTATCTGTCTTAGATCTTAACAAACTTTGCAAAGATGAAAATATTTTCAGAAATCCCATTTGAATTAAATGAAGTGTGGTCGTCAGAAGAGGATGAAGGGAAGAAGCGCTCATATGACATCAGCTGACCTCGACAAATTAGAGAAGACCAAAAATGAAACTGACACTGTAAAGCACCAACATGGACTTTGAACTGTTTTCAGCCTTGAAGTAATGTGTAGACAAAGTAGAAAGCTAGTGTGCAGGTCAGCAAAATGTTTATGTGTTGCTTAGCAACAGTCTGGCACCAGTCCAGCTGTGGAAGTATTTGTGTTGGTGTAGTCAAATAAATGATTAAATACACAAACAAATCATAATCTGTTGTTGCTTATTACTGTTAACTAAAATGGCGCATTATCACAAGAGGGGGAGTGATGTCGTACTGAATATCAGCACAGCTGTGATTCAGCATCCAGGCTTCTTTCCTTCCCTTTAACAACCGTTAGTGCGACACTAATTACCTGTAAATCGCAGTGATACATGTCGTTAAAAGTCCCATGACTCCAAATTACTTGGTCGGTACCAAATGTTATATAATGATATTTATCACAAGATCTTTATGTTAGCAGCTCTGTTATCTCAGTGTGATGGTCTCACACTGATCGGAGGTACCAATTTATCAGATTCACATCAAAGACCTGCAGCTGTACAACAACAGACCCTCTGACTAACGCTGTGTTTATGACTCACTCTCACCTTGGTGACACCACACACACACACACACACACACACACACACACACACACACACACACACACACACACACACACACACAGGGTGGGGTTAGTATGGTGGAACAGTGCAGGTCTGAGCAGTGTGCTCTGCTGGTTCAGGTTTAACAAACATGAAGATGGAACATACCATCAGCACAAATCACAGACCTGGTCTCATCTACATAAAATTCCTCTTTTGTTATTATTATATTCACACACATATAAACCCACAGCACCACCTAGTGTTCATGCTTCTTCATATCATGCAAGTTCAAGTGCCGTCCCCTCGTTTCTTGTTAGTCACACAACAAATGAGAAATGGATCAGGTCTGATCCGTTTCCAGATCCAGTCCCTGCCACACCAGGTGGTGTTCAAATACCTCAACATCATCTGCGTCCCTCCCCTCGTCAGAATCTTCCATCTCCTATAAAAACAAGAATGACAGGGTTAACACTGTACAGCTCAGAGGGACAAGAGACCAGGGCCGGGGGAGCAGCACATACCAGAACCAGAACCAGAACCAGAACCAGAACCAGAACCAGCAGTGGACTGAAAAAACTGCCCTCTTCATGTTTTAGACCCTCCTCTCCCACTACAGAGTATTTTTAATGATTTCCATTTGATTTTGTATTTTAAGTTACAACTGGACTGATACACATTTCTGTTAAAAACAAAACAGGAGCAAACATCATGTTACATGTGACTGTAAAGGAGTTTATTGGTGTGAAACTGTATAAAACTGTAAAACACTTCAGTTACATAACAACACTTCAGTTACATAACTAACACCTCCAGCAGCAGCCTGCACCAATCCTGTAAATACACACTGTTGTGTCATCTAACTGCTTGTTTTCCATGGTCTGAACTGCCTTTATTTTCTCTCAGAACTGACACACATAAATACAAGACATAAGATGTGAAACCTACAAGTGACAGATGATGTGAAATCTTAATTTTAATTTTAAATATGGTTCCGTTTCACTGCAGTTTTAAAATACATCACTGATGCAAACAGAATAACTAAACTCAGATGTAGGTGTTGTATGATGTTTATCGCTGTATTAAAGGAGCTGTCAACCAGTTTCACAGTGACATCAGATTACAGCGCTGGGGTCAGAGTTTTGGTGGTCGAGCATAAGACTGCGACTAATGATTATTTCCATTATCTATTAATCAGCTGATCATTTTATTAATTAATTGCTGAGTCTATAAAACGTCAAAAATACTGGCAGTAAAAAAAGCCAAGATGACATCATCTAAAGTGTTTGTCAAAACCCAAGATATTCACTTTACTATAACAACACACACACGCGCACACACACAAACAATCCTGACATTAAACAGGCTGTAAACGGTGACTGATATTTGAATTGTGGAACATTTCAGAATGACGATGAAGATTTCAGCTCCACTGTTAAATTTAACTCTGTGATATTTGTGTTTAAAAAAACAACTCTGCTGCATCACAATGAAGAATCACACAGGTGTTACTGAAAGCACTGTGCGATGAACCGCCCGGTGCTTCTCAGGTGTGTCTGTTCACCTTGTTTTCTACATGCTGTGAAAGCACTTTATTAGTATTTGAATTGTTGTTATTGTTTTTACTCATATTTAGATTTAACAGGGAACACACTAGTTTTATGTAACATAATACCTAATTTTATCAAACAGCAGAGGCATCATTCATTTTAAATTTAAATAATTTGATAGGATGGATTAACACTTGATTAATAACCATCACTAACACTTAATAATGGACTTCAGAACTCAAATACTGACCGAGTTGCTCTCTCTGCTGTCTTCATCTCCAGACACCTTGTCCTCTACATCCTCTGTTCGGTTCAAGTCATCCTCATCGTAGCTGTAGACCAGACCCCCTCCACGCCCCCCTGGTGACGGCCAGGAAAAGGTGGTGGAGACAGGAAAAAGGTCAGGGGTCAGATAACTACCAGGGGCAAACAGGAACACTGAAGCTAGCAGTGAAAGTTTAAATAGCTTAAATTTATGTCGCTCCCATATGGAGACTAACGACACCACAAAGCCAAACTCCATTCAAAAATCTGGCAATATAATAGATTTATCAGACGGACACTTCCAAATCACGATGTAAAAACAAACCGGTGTGCGACCCGAGTCAAGACATGAACCCGGTAACTTTACAGCATAACACACGAGAAGGTCACGTTTTTAAATTTAGTAAACATCAACCGGCCCCTCCGCAAGAACCAACTTCCCTCTGTTCAATTAACTTCGGACTGAACTTCATGTTCTTTAATCAAAACAAACATTATGTGTTAACTAGCTGTGTTGGCTAGTTACAAGCTAACGTTAGCTACCACCTGAAGTTCAGCAGTAAGCGGCGTTTTATGGTCGCTATATTTAAACTAATTAAACCTGTTAACAACATGTACCTGTCTCTTCTGGTTCGGGTTCAGAGTCGGGCTCTGAATCGTCTCCATAGTCCGCCAAAGAGGAAAGTGGAGCACTCTTTTTACCACTCGCCATCGCTGTACTGTACCCGTCGCGGAAACGTTAGGTCGCAGAGTGATGACGTTGGTGAAACGGTGCCGCTCGAGCACCACATAGACGCTAGTACAGAGACAGTAGAGAAACTGTATAGAGGATCTTTGGTATTAAGTCCGCTAGCATCCGGCTAGCATAGCATTCGTGAACGCGCAGGGGCAGTTCCAGAATAAAGTTATTTTTTATTGCCCGGAGGCCTGATGGAGAACTATAGTAGGTCATACAAACCCGGAAGTAATGTATAGATCAGAATATATGTATGACGCCAGGAGAGAAATCCTTAAGGATCGATTAGGAGCCATTTTAGCTCCAGTATTCTGGTCCTACAACTCATCCATGTCTGGATCTGGGGCTGGTCATGAATGTTGCATACACCACAGACATATACTATGGCATAGACTGTTAAAGTCTAAAATCACACTAGATTTTCCACAATAAATTGTAACCAGGCAACAATATTTAGTATAAACTGTCTTTTGGACATTTTTAATGAGAAATGGATCCTGTATGTGACATAACTACAACTTACCAGATAAAGTTATTACTCGGCCTTGACAAATAATTTCTTACGTTTTTATATTTTAAAAGCATATTCATGTCATGTCTTCTTTTTTAAAAAGTGCTGTGCTACAGCTATTAATAATGTTCTGTGTTATTACTTAAACTTCTGTCTATTGTTCACTGTTCTCCACAGTTATATGCGACAGTCAGGATTGGATGGATGTGTTATAAAATCTTATTCCATGGTTGAGCTGAGAGAGCATTCAGCTATCACAAGTCGACCCTTCAGTACAACACAGTCTCCTCCTACAGTGACATGTTTCTGTGTGTCAGGACTTAATTGTTCCTTTACTTATTTATAGTGGAACATATCAAATTAAATGTGTGTAAAGTTATAAATAACTGGTCTGATTGTGACTGACTGAATGTGTTTACAGTGAGTTTTCGTTCATATTCTAATTCTTTAAGTCTACCTGGTCGACATGCATTGTTATTGAGCAGTTCAACACTTTTACAATATTTCCACAACTCTGCAGAATTTCAATATCCACAAATGTATCTGTCACAGAACCCATGTGTTTTCATCAAACACATTAAAGTCCCCGATATTTGATCTGAAAAATGAAAAATAAATCAAAAGGATTTTAAAGAATTATTTAATTTAACTGATAATTGATGCAGTTGAACATTTAGCACTGAATACTGAACACAACATGGATGATAGGGGAGAACCGGACAGGAGTGGGGGAGGGACATGGGTGTAGATTTGGGTATGGACAGAAGGGACACGTCTCCACCTTCAGCCTTTTATTCAGGTTTAAAGATCCATAACTTCAACAACAGCGATCTTCATCTTCAGAAATAAACCAGAACCACTTCCTGCCCCTGTTGAGCAGGAAGTGGTTTTGGAGATTGGCAGATGTTCAGGTAGAAGTGGAGCAAATAACTGTGGTTCAGTGTGAAGCAGGTTTTAACTACATATTCAAACAGAGCCTTTAATGTTGGAAAAGAGATGCTGGAGTCTGACCTACAGATCAGATCACCTGTCTGATACCAGAACTACATCACTGATCTGTGTTTGTTCATTTATTAGACCGATTATTTAAAAAAAACCTGGATCATCACAGATTTTGTGAAATGATGACGATGGATATTTAAAAATCATATCAAGTAGGAATAAAGTTCATAAAAGGAGATGATCCTGCAGGTCTAATGAAGCAGTGGTGTCACTGTTTGTCGCTGACAGAGCAGAGCAGATCTGAAATGATGATTTCATCAAGGTTTGATCACAGTGACGAGACCTCAGAGTTTGTGGTGTCACTCAGTGTCAACAGCAAAGACAGAGCAAACATTCAGATTTAGTTTCAATTTATATTCCCACCACACGTGAAACATGATCCAAAGGTGAGCATGACAGGTAGGCTACATAAAACACATTCTCCATCTTGTCAACACCCCTTCCTTCACAGGTCTAGATCACTCCGTCCTGCTTTGACTTCTTCTTCTTCTGCTGCTTCCTCTGCTTGTCTGTCGGGCCGCAGCAGCATCCGTACAGCAGAGCGAACACCACCAGAGACAGAGTTCCCAGCACAAACACTGCTATGACCACCAAACCACCCAGGGCCCATGGCTCCTGATGCAGCCGGTACAGGAACCACTCCACCCAGTCCTCAGGTGACACTGCGGGTTTCTGCTGCTCAGGTACGCTGCACACACAGAGATAAACAAAGCCAAGTATCAGATGAGGAAGAATCTGGATATTAAACTTTTATAGTTTTATACAACCACATTATCTGGGAAAGGTCTCTAGAAGCCACAATACATTTTATTTTATAACATGTTTTATCAGCGTGCTGCATAGAAATCTGCTGATGTTAAAATCTATTGTCTATTGACACATTCCTGTTCAGAAACTCACCTCTCCACGGCCATGTCCCGCTGTGCGATCCTCACGGCTCACTGACTCCCAACAGAGTGAATGTACTGTGGTGTGAGAACAGATGCTCCAGCTACTGCTCTGATCCACTCACAGCCCTGCAGCTATTTGAATACAGCCCAAACATTACCATTAACTATCAGTTTGTGACCGAGGAGCCTCCAAACCTGCTCTCCAGACAACAGTCGTTGACTCTGTGTGGCCACTAGTAACAGCGACGGTTCCTGGTTAATGTTTACTTAAAACACAGTGGAGGCCAGGTGGAGGTCTGATGATAAGGGACTGTGTGTTTACGAGAGTGTTTCACTACAAGTAGATAAATTATTAGACTTATACTGTGAGAGTGAATCTTTAGATCTGATCATAGAGAAAGAGAAAACATTTCTTACTCTGAAGATTTGAACGTTGAACATTTATTACATTTATTACATTTATTACATTTACATCAGAACAACCAAACGTTACCTCTGAACACTGCAGCAGTAAAAAAAGGTGTAACACTTCGCTTTGACAATATAATGAGAATACATTTATAGCTGTTGTACATAAAACAATCAACAGCTCAGATTTAACATTAAAAACATTTAGAAAACTCCTCCTCTGTGGACCAGCAGGGGGCGCTGTGTCTGTGGAAAAGTCCACTAAACATACACATGTTGTTCCATGTTGTTTTTCTAATGAATTTCAGCAGGACACTGAACCACTGAACTTCTCTCAGCTTTGTGGGGGGTTTGTTGTTAAAGAGCTGACACACAGAGTTTCATTGTCCTGGTCTGTTATGAGTCTTGATGATGGATCCTCGTCTCATGGCTCCTCCCCCTATGACTGTACACATCATGGACACACGCCTCCAGTTTCCTCCTCTGTCCCTTTGTGTGACTGAGTGAAGGCCTTGTGTGATGTGGATGATGACATGAAGGATGAGATTTACTGGAAGGTTGGACTCTGATCCGCTCTCCTCCTCAGACCGGCTGCAGAGGCTGGACTCTGGAGGCCTGGTACTTTGTCTTTGGACAGCAGCAGCAGTGGACACAGGACAGAATGACCAAGAAGAAAAACGTGGCTGAAAGAGGGACAGGAGACACAGGGGGAGGGGTTAGTGTGTGCTGGTTTTCACGACTGAACCTTGACTGATTCAGTTTACTGTCACCAACCTCCTTTTGTTTCCAGCAGCATCACCAATTATGCATGATAAACCTCCTGCACATTACCAACCCTACCAACCAAATCACACGCATCCAAGTTCATTTACCTGATCTCCTTTTGATAATGAGCCTCCCCTGAAACTGTTTGGAGACCCCCCCCCCCGCCTCCCACTTTGAAAACCTCTGATATACACAGTATAAAGTCATTATAGACCTACCTAATAATAATAATAATAATAATAATAATAATGAATAGCAGGTGAATCTGAACAGTTAACTGAATAAATAAAACATGAAGGAAATCCAAACAGGCCCGTTAAAGACACTGCAGACCTTCTTTTTAAGGTGGTTAAACTTTTTGTGGGGGGCTGTGGGGGTGGTGTGGGGGTGTTGACTGTGAGTGTTCATCTGTGTTTCAGACTGAAGAGATGAAACTCACCAACAAACAGAATGAGCACAAAGAAGGCTCCCAGCTCCAGAGGACTGGCCTGTGGCAGACCCTGTAGTTTAGTCCACAGCTTGTCCAGAACAGACAGAAGCTCCTCCCTCACGTCCATGATCACAGGTACAGGTTCAGATCACACCGATGACCTCACAGCTACACCTGAAAACACATAAAAAGAACATACTGGGTGAAGGAAAGGTTCACTGTCTCATGTTGAAGCTGCTCTGGATGTAGAATCTACAGCTCCACCCTCCACTCCTACAATTTTATACTTCCACCCTGCAATTACCCCTCAACCCTGCTCCACTGCTGCAAGTAGTAATTTCATATACACCCAGAATCCCTAAATACTGAGCACTCACTCATTACATATCAGCCCCCCTAACTAGTCCACCGATTACCTCCCTGTGTGTGTGTGTGTGTGTGTGTGTGTGTGTGTGTGTGTGTGTGTGTGTGTGTGTCAGGAGGTTCAGTTTAATTATAAACAAGGGAAACTATTTCAGGCCTGGCCTCTCACATTGAGCCTGTCATCATCACTGTAACAGCTGAGTGTGGGTGACTCCCACAGCACACACACCCGGACACTGAGGACAGTCTGTCACCAGACACTCACACTATGAATGGATTAAAAGTGTGTTAATGAGAAACACAGGAAGTCATCTGATTAATATGAGCTCAGTGTTTCATGTATAAACAGTCTGAAAGAGAAGAGTGTTTAAGATCTCCTGTTTCTTTTATGATTACTTTTTATTTGACATCTTAAAGTAAAAAAAGCGCAAAGGTCTGTAGAATAATGGCCGCACTAACACTGTACTCTTCAATACAACACTGCCCGACACACACAGGAACAGTACAGGACAAAAGACAGTAGATGATAAAATATATAAATGATCATAATAACAGAAACCAGTGGGAATAATAACATGTGAGAGAATCAATTAAATTAAAAATTAAGATAAATAAATAGATTTTCAACTGTAGTTTAAAATGTTCACACAGCTTGAATGTCTTACAGCTCTGGCAGGATATTCCATAGTTCTGGAGCACAGTTTAAAAAAAAAAAGAAGCTGTGCTGCCTATTTTCTGGTGACTGTAATTTAGCTTATTTATAAACTCAGCAGTAGAAGATCTAAGAGACCGTGTAGAGTGTAGTTAAAACAAGGTTTCATGCTCTGTCTTCCTTTTAGTTAAAAGTCCAGCAGCACAGTTCAGAATAAACTGAAATGTTTCAAATGACTTCAGACCAGTGAAAAAAACTTAAACAATTATCTCATCTATTTGAAATGAAAGCGCTAATAAGTTTGATAATATTTCCTAAGTGACAAAAAGCTGTTTTGTCACCTTCTATAAGAGTGAAGTAAAATGTGACATGTTCCTTCTGGTTTAACTTCAGGGTCCAGATGTTCACTAGAGAGTGGATCTAGAACAGAACCAGTTATAAACAGAACCAGAGGTTCACTGTATCTGTTTTTAGGAGTCTGTTCATCTCCTATTAATATCAATAAATCAGTCAAATCAATCAATATAATCAAATAATGAATTAAGATTAAATAATAATAATAATAATAACACAGATAGGTAGATTTAAATATGTGACTCCAAGGTATCTTAAACAAACCAGGTGATGTGAACTCCACTAATCACAAGTGAGATGACAGTTACTGCTGCTATGCTAGCTAGTTAGCTAGTTAGCTCGGCAGGAGTTTAGGAGGTCATGATTTTAACCAGCTGCTGGCTCATTAAGTTACAGACAATGACAGACTAACTCACCAAGATGTCGGCTCACCTACACGGATATCTGACAATTACAAATAACAGTTAAACCGCTAACAACTAACGGGGGAAAAAATAAGTTTTAGCTAAAGCTAGCCTCGACTGTCTCCCCAGCTAAGCTAATTTTCACTTCATATAACAGGCTATGTTCTGTCAACTCGCCAACAAAACATCACATGTATTACAATTAAAAATACCATCTTTTACTTAATTAACTACTTGTTTGTATCTCACCGTCTAACATATCATATAAAGTTACTGTAACTCAGAGGTCCTGCCGCTCGACGTTGCCTAGCAACGTCTCGTTATTAAACAACATACGTTCACGAGGTTCCTTAGGAAATTCACCAAACTATAAAACTTATAAATCTAAAAGAAAATTATTTATCATCTTTATACAGAACTACCTTCAAGAACCTGTCTCACTGTTACTTCCCTTAACTACAGTCTAATTATAAAACATATAAATATAAAAAATGGAGAGTTATTTATAATTTTTATACCTTCAAGGTCCTGCCTCATTGTTACTGCCCCTAACTGCCTTAACTACAGTTTAATACCAACGAATTCTTCTTCTTCTTCTTCTTTGTGGCTGCTGTTTTCTTGCTATGGACCTCAACCCCCACCCCCATACTGTACTATACTATACTATACCATACTATACTACACTATACTACACTATACTATACTATACTACACTATACTATACTATACCACAATATACTATACAATACTGTACTATACTATACTATACTATACTACGATATACTATACAATACTGCACTATAGTATACTATGTTAAACTATACTATACTATACTACGATATACTACGATATACTAGGCCTATACTATGTTATGCTATACTACAGTATACTATACTAAAGTATACCGTGTTATAATATACTATACTATACTATACCGATCTCTAGCTTCACAGTGTGTCAGTAATCAGTCAGTAACCAGTTATTTAATCAGTCAGTAACCAGTTAGTAAATGCAGATTCATATGATACAGTAAGTGCAACTGCCACATTCAGAACATGTCAACTGTTTAAGTGACAGAGAAAAAAAAAAAATCCTGAAAAATACCTTAATGGTTAAATAATTATCAAAACAAAACAAAACAAAACAAAACAAAACAACAAAACAAAACAAAACAAAACAAAACAAAACAAAACAAAACAAAACAAAACAAAACAAAACAAAACAACAAAACAAAACAAAACAACAAAACAAAACAAAACAAAACAAAACAAAACAACAACAAAACAAAACAAAACAAAACAAAACAAACACACAGATGTTAAACTTCTTAATTTCTTGGTGTTAGTATTTAAGGAAGTGTATTTGCGACACCGGACAAACTGATATCTTTTTCTTTTCCTGTGGTTGACAGTGTTTTAGTTTAGAGATGAGACTTCAGTCAGCGCAGAAGCAGGTCCACTGGATTTACTTTTTTTTTGTTTTGTTTTTTATCTCAGTTCAGTTTCAGTAATAACTTTCCAGTATTTCCTCAGCAGAGCAGGGCTGTAGCTGTATAGGTCTACATATACATTCACTTTTGTTCATTGGTGTATACGTCCTTGTTTGGTTTTCTGGAAATCTCAAGCACCTGCCAGAGTTGGTCTGAACACCCTGACCTCTGCTCTGCAGTCTCCTCTTGTCTTTGTCCACTTCACTCCCACACTGTGTTTCACAGCTGAACAGTCAGAGACCAAAACATGCAGCTGTGTCAGGAACGCCTTTAGAGCTACTGTAAATAAGTCAGTGTGCACAGACTCCTCAGTAAACCTGCTTCTGTTTCTTTGATGTAAAGTATGAAGCCCATTCTACCCATGCAGTGAAAATCATAACTTGGTCTTTTAATGCAGAATGTATAAAGATGGTATAAATAAATATAAAGTGCATGTATGTATGTATGTATATGTGAATCAATAAACAAGCTCTTACCTCTCAGTGAATGTGAGAGTCACTGTTTCCACTTGTTCAACGTTCTCTGAAAGCAGAACCACACTCAGACTTCCTCCTGTCTTCTCACTGCTTCACCGGTTCTTCTGGGTCAGTTTGTGGTGGAGCCTGCTGGTCCCTGCTGGTCCCTGCTGGTCCCTGCTGGTCCCTGCTCCGGTTCAGACTCAGAGACCGGACCTGGATGTTTGGAGGTAATTTGACTCTTCAGCCGATCAGCAGAGCTGCAGCTCTTCCTCCTCTAGTGTGTTGCTCACTTTCTCTGACTTTGACTAACTCCTGCTCTCAGGGAGTTCGTGCACCCCTCCCTTTCCTCCTCCTTCTCTTTCAAACCCCCCCCCCCCCCCCCCCCCCCCCACCACCACCTCCAACCACTTTCCAAATTCACTCGTTCACTGCTGCTTCTCTCTCTCTCTCTCCCCCTCTCCCTCTATCCTGTTGTACATCTGAACACTCGCTCTCTGTCTCTCTCTCTCTCTCTCTGCTACAGACCAGCTGTGCCAGGGCCTCTCTTTTGTCTGCAGTCACCGTGGAGACGAGGCTCCTTATAAAAGGAGGAGGGGGTGGTATGTGTGTGTATGTGTGTGTGTGTATGAGTGTGTGTTCATCCATCTGGTGTCCCGCCAGCTGACTCCCATATTTCTCAAGACCATGTACGTCTGCGTTTGCTGTTGATTTGTTCTTGTTTCTGCCATGTACACACAGGAAGTAGAACAGCAGACATGTTCAGAGACCCTGATGAATCCAGATCCAGTGGAGGCTGTGAGGTCCTCCGAGGGGGGGGGGGGTCTCAGAAAGAAAGAACAATGAGGTTTTTCCTTCACTTTGTTGTTTTCTGATGAAAATCAACAGTGTCTACGTGCATTAAAGGATATCTGGACTTTCCAAGTCATTCATCCACAAACAGCCGTTACTCATTTCCTAACACTCCAGTGGAACGGCCCAGAGTTCCTGCAGCGCAAGAGTGTTAAAGTTGAGGCTGTTGAAAGATGATCTGAAGCTGAGAGCTGCATCAGAAACAGTCTGTAGATATTCACATACACACTTGTGTTAGCGAACAGATGTCCGTCCACACATGCAGCAGATACAGTAACATGGACAACTCTAACGTTCAGTCTCTGAACAGTGTGACGAGCTGTAAACACAACACTGACATAAAACCTCAGAGAGTCGGTGTGGAAAACATGTCGGATAACTATCATCTATTTGTCCAACAGATATAGATTAGCATTAGCTGATTGGGGTGTCAGTGTGTAACATGAGACCACGTTCACCCTGTGACCCCTGTGAGCCCTCAGACACAGCGCCTGACTGACACACATGTAGAGAAGTAAGTAACTTTAATACGTCACCATACGTTTTAGGATGGTCAAATATTTGATTATTTATAGTTTGATTATTAATTTGTCAAATATTCTTTGATTGATCGCTTGATAGGAAAATTTATTTAGAGACTATTTAGCTCAAATATAAAAAAAAAAGCCACTCACTGCTGGTTTGTTAAAGCAACAGTTCAAAACTGAAATTATTCATCATCAAAATAGTTGGTTTCATCTTCTGTTGATTAACTAACCAATTAATTGATTAATTAACTAGCACTACTACATGAAAGGAATCAATAATTTAGGAGTTTCTGTTTTAGTTAACAATATTTAAAGTGAAAGTTTAAATCAAAACCTTCATGTGTGATAAAACCTGACGAGTCGATGCTGGTCTTGTTTAAATGCCACCTCCAGGTTCATTACTCACCTGTCTGTCAATCCACAACCACCTGTTACTGCATCCTCCTCCTTCATCCACCCTCTCCAGCCTGTCCAGCTGGTCCTCACAGCTGCCCCTCCCCCCACCCTCCTCATTATTCCTCAGCTGATTCTGAGTTTTGTTCACACTGCAGATTACAACGACATCACTACATGTTGATGACTCACAGCTTCTTCCTGTTCCCTGGAAACTCCTCGTCGTCAAACAACCTCCTGAAGCTCAACACGGACAGAGAGGATACTCCTGTTACTGGTGATGAACGTCACTGGCAGGAAATGTGTGGACAGCACCTGACAGGTGAGAGGCCTAGGTGGAATCACAGAGGCCGATTGTACTGGAGACAAACCGATCAGAACCAGAAACTGATCTGTGGACCCAGAACAACAACAAGAACACAGAATGAACGAGCTGAACTGGATTCAGAGGAAGAGGCAGGACAGGTAAAGGTGAGGCCTCGGAGGTGGGCCCCTGATCCGGACCATATTTGCACCTCATGCTTGTTTTCTTGTGGTCCAGTTGCCGCTTGGTTCCACGGCCCGATTCTGGCCCATATACAGCAGGATTTTCAGATGCTACTTCCACATCTGGACCAATTCTGACGCACACACACAACAGGTGGACTCCACGATGTGGAAGTATACGGGCCAGACTCGGGCCGAGGACGATAACTCAGGCCTAAGACCAATGTTACCATGGTAACAACCAGTAGCCCCCCCCAAAAAAACCCCAAAAAAACAAAAACCAATAAAACAACCCAGGAAAACATGGATCATGAAACGTCACACATCCATTAACATTCATTAACCCACACACTAGTGATACATATGTATGGAGGTAAATAACAGTTTCATCACACAGCTGAGGCGTCACTGCTCCAAACTCTGACGACTGTTTTTAAATCACAGTGTTCAGCCGGTTCTGATGAGGCTGTGACTTCGGTGTGTTTCATGTTATCTAACCACAGACCTCAGAGGACTGTCAGGACCAGGTCTGAGTCTGAGCCTCCATCTGTGGCTTTACATCATATCACTGTGTCAGACCTGGACCTGAGTCCTGGCTTCACACAACACTCACGCTACACATTTTACAAATATTCATCATTTAGAAAAATAAATCTGTTTCTGTTTCTCAGTCTGGACAACAGCTGGTGTGTTTGTATCTCTGGTTCTCAGAACATGTTGTGTTTTCTATCAGTCTCCCTCAGTGAGCTGGTGAAGATGATTTGATCCTCCCGAACAGAAACCTGATCCAAACTGTCTTATATTCATTTATTTGAATTTCATGTTCCTCTGACTCAGGTCAGAACATGAGCTTAATGTGATGTCCAATGCTTCATCCACTCAACTGCTTGATGAATATGTTGCAGTTCATATCTAACGATGAAAGGAGCAGGATGTAATGTTAGTAACACTCAGAGGCAGAAGGATCTCTGATGGTTTTAGAACCTGTGCTGCACGAGCTCGCCCTCTACTGGTGCAGACGACACATGACAGAGTCTGTAGGAGAAGGAGAAGTGAATCATTTCCAGCACTTTAACTGCACAGTTCAGATAAAAGCAGGATCCAGGAGCATCAGGCAGAGTCGGAGACAGATTACTGTCACCATCATTTACATTTACCATTTACATTCAGGGCTTAGCCCCAACTTCAGTCGATATTCAGGGAACATTCATGGCAGCTACATGCTGTTTACTGTATCAAACCATTTGAACATCATTTGGGAAAAACATGAAAGTTGCCCAAGAAAAAAAAAAACCTTCCTAAACCTGCATCATATTTTGAATCTAATTGTTCTCTGTCTCCATCGTTCTCAAACCACGACACAACAGATTTTGACAATGACTAATTTTCAATACTGTCACATAAAAAGAGGCAAAGATTGTCGGATGTGACTATTTTGAATTTACATGACACAGGTGGGGAATGAATGTGGCATAAACAGCATCACTAAGCTTGACACCTATTGTTGTGACACTCTGCTGGAGTACAGGAACAGAGGAGCTGTGCACTAAATTAATTAATTAAAAAAGAAAAGTGCACTGACATAGACTGCGAGGGTGTGTGACCTCACAGGAATTATTACTGAAGTGTTGACATTTTAAAAACTGATTCAGCATCCACTCATTCATCCCTAAAAAGCCCCACAACCCAGCTTCACTGCAATAGACACACGTTTTACAGGCTGTTTCTTCTGTTGATTACACAACCTGATGTAAGTCTAAGTTGTGTTCAAATGCACCATGTTGTTAGCAGTGTTTGAGAGACTGAACCAGGTGTCCGGCCTGAGTAGTTCTTGTGTTGCCTCCTACACAGCCTCATTATTAGACAGTGGTTCAGTTAGCTTAGCCTCTGTGGAGCTCCAGCCTGTGAGCTGATGCGGCGTTTAGGTGCTGTCTGAAATGTTATAATCATCACACATCACCTGGTTCTCCTTTCACCGGTGTGACTGTGTCTGAATTAACGGGGTCTCGTTGTCTTTACGTGTATAAAACTCTAGAGGGCGCACGTGACCAAAAGCTAGAAAAACAAAACTGTATAATGTTGAAGGTTCCGAGCAGCACATGAAGGCATCACGAGGAGAGAAGGAAGCGCTGCCACGTCTGAGGATCCTCTGCAGCAGCACCAGCGGGTCTGAGCACCGGGATGGGCCGGTGCCGGGAGGGGTGGGGTGTGAGAGGTGGGAGTGACGGAGGAAACACGTAGACCCACAACACGACACTACACAACAGGACAACTACACAACACTGCACAACACTCCCTGACTGTAAACAGGCCGTGTCTTCTGGAGGACCCTGCTCGCTGCTGCTCTATTGTTCACACATCGAGGCCCGTTTCTGCGGTTTTCCCGGGTCCAGGAAGAAGAGGGTGGGGGTGGGGGGGGGGGGGGGGGGGGGGGGACCCATGCTCAGCTCAGGGACAATGGAGGAATTTGTGACCGAAGAGGAAGAGCCGTGGTACGACCAGCAGGACCTGGAGCAGGGTAAGACCCCATCCTCCCCGTCTGCAGCATCAGCCGCCGGGCTCCACCTAACAAAGACCGTAACATGTAGAGAAACGTCCTGTAGGAGCGTCTCAGTCTGAGCCGGATCCAGTCTGGAGAAGGTTCTGACAACAATGCTGGAGAGAACCCAGGGCCCAGTCAGCAGCTGGAACCAGGCTGCAAACAGGCTGCAAACAGGCTGTTGTCAGGCTTTAACCAGGCTGTTGTCAGGCTGTTATCAGACTGTAACCGGGATGTTGTCAGGCTGGCTGTTGTCAGGCTTTAACCGGGCTGCAAACAGGCTGCAAACAGGCTGTTGTCAGGCTTTAACCAGGCTGTTGTCAGGCTGTTATCAGACTGTAACCGGGATGTTGTCAGGCTTTAACCAGGCTGTTGTCAGGCTTTAACCAGGCTGCAAACAGGGTTTAACCAAGGCTGTAACCAGGCTGTTGTCAGACTGTAATCAGGCTGTAACCAGGCTGTTGTCAGGCTTTAACCAGGGTTTAATCAAAGCTGTAACCAAGCTGCTGTCAGGCTGTAATCAGGCTGTAATCAGGCTGTAACCAGGCTGTAGTCAGGCTGCAAGCAGACTTATCAGCCTGATCCAGGTTATTAGGCCGTTATCAGTGTCTAACCAGACTTTAATCAGACTGTTATCTGGCTGCAACCTGGCTGTAACCAGACTTTAACCAGGCTGTAAGTTATGGAGGGTTTAACACCACTAACAGTTGTTTTTCTTCAAAAAAAAGATCTCTTGATTTTTTTATTGCTGCAACTATTAGTCAGTGAATTGATTATTTGATTGACAGATAAACGAGTCACCTACAGATCTGATCAGTTTTATTTCATTGTGAGTGTCGTAAAGATCCTGTTCTACCTGCTACTTTACACTAAGTGAAACATCTTTAGGTGCTGGAGACAGAACAGACTGACGAGGCTGATGGACACGTCACACCTTTATAACCCAGAGTTCATTTCTTCACTAACACACACTGACACACAGCCTGAGATCAACAGTAATGTGAACAGTGTGAAAATCAGACTGTGGTGTGTGTTGACTTTACACACCAGGGGCAGGATGCATAACTGGTGCGTTCACACAAAAACCATGCGTACGCCATTTCCCGCTCATAAACTGGTCTTTATAAACACAGAGTGTCACCTCAGTCCTTCCTTTGACTAAAGAATATAAAACAAGCTGAGACAGTAATTCAACATAAAATAAAACCAACTTCACGGAGCTCGCAGTCATTATTATCAGTTTTACACAGAACAATTTTACATTTCATAAACAGAAATAATTGTGTTTGTTCTCAGTGTTTCCTTTAACACTGTTTAATATCAGTATTTATTGAGTCATTCTGTAACTGTGTCATACTATTTGAATATTGAGTAATCACAGTGTTTGAGTCTGTGGAGCCTCATTAAGACTAAATGAAGTTCAGAGTGAAACAGGACTTTACATTAGAGTGACTGTACTAAAGTAAATGATGCTTGTTTTTACTTCAGTTTCAGAGTCTGAAATTCTTCTTTCTTCTCTGAATATTCCTGAGTGTGTATGTATATTTGTGGTCTTGTGCGTACACAGAGTTTTAGTGATGAATCTACGAAGAGTTTTATGCATCTGGCACCTGGTCCTCACAACTGCATCGTTACCATGGATACCTTGCAGCCTTGTGTTAAATATGAGATATAAAATAACAGCATAGAAATATGGAAAGAAAACAAATATATTCACTGGACAAATACATTTTATAGATTTTTTTTTCTTACTTGAACACAGTGACAATGTGAAGCTCAAATGATGTGTTCAATGTCAGGATTAAAATCATCTTATATTATTCAGTGTATGATTTACAGTCTTAACATCTATGTTAAAGTCATTAATGTGATATTATCATAAATTCAGGATAAATAATTGAATATTCTTATAAAATGCTTCGTCAGTCTCTCCGCTGTCCTCTGCAGCTCTCTGATTGGTCACTTCCTGTGTCAGAGGATAAAAATAGATCCTCAGTTTTTACTCTGGGACACAGTGAGGAGGGCTGAAGTCCAAATGTTTTCGTGTTTGTGTGTGTGTGTGTGTGTGTGTGTGTGTGTGTGTGTGTGTGTGTGTGTGTGATGGAGCAGAGAAGATGTCAGAGCCGTCTGAGCTCATCCTCAGTCATGTGACCTTTCAGGAAGTCACACTCCTTCAGAGAGAGACTGTCTTTGTGTTACAGGACTGACAGAGGATCAGTCTGAGCTCTGAGGCTCCGACGGGGAGGGATGTAAAAAGGATTAACATTAATATTAACATGTTTATTAATATTAACATTAGCATTAGCATGTTTCACTTACAGTACTGTAACATAGGCTTACCCAAGGGTTTGAGAGGCAGGTATGGAGCGTGCCCGGTGCACAGAGAGGAAAAGTAAACGAGAAGCTGACTCACAGGAAAAGGCTTCATGAGCTGTAGGAACAAACTGTGAAGCAGAGGGAGCAGACATGACTTCAATGTTTATCTGTTTATTTGGTCTCGTATGAATTTAATCCTGAGGGTCGAGCTTTTACTTTGAAAGGGATATGGCTGTCAGAGAGTCGACGTCCCTCCAACTCCACGACAATTACAATTACTACACGATAATTCAGTTCATATAACTTTATTCATGTGTGTGAGGTTGTGGCTCAGCAGCCAAATCAGCAGACTCACCTGGTGTAAGGAGAGGTCCTCGAACAGCACATATAAACTGTACCTGTGTGTTTCTTTCACCATGAGACATGAAATGTCCACAGGTCCATCCGTTAAATAATCTTCACACACAGAACAGAAACAGTGGAGGCGTCATGTTTCATTAATCGCAGATGATCGTGTTTTTGCTGGCGCTCAGGTTGAAGCAGAGTTAATAAAACAATCATAAAGAATAAAGGTCAGTGTTGCTCTGATGATGGAGCAGCTGAGGGGAAGATAATAGATACAGGATCTGAGAGGAGAGAGAACCTCATCAGCTCCACTTTCTCTGTGCAAGGTCACAAAGCACATGTCGCTGACTCAGACCCAACAGTGTGGACCGGTGCTGCTGAGTCAGAGAACAGCGAGGACACAGAGTCATCGTACTGTGGAGGATCAGATAAAGACAGAGGAGTGAGCTGCAATAAAAGTAAAGTCACATTAAACTAGAGCCGCACAATTAATCAAAAATATAATCTAAATCTCAACGTGACCAAGTGCAAAATCCAAAACACAGGAGCTGCAGTTGAAGGTAAAATGTGTCACAATACTGTGGTGCACTGTTAGCATCATTAGCATTGTGGTGCTACAGAGATGCCTCGGTCTACAAATCATATTGAAACATAGGAACAAGAACAAAAATCACATGGTCTTCATTTTAAAAAAAAATTCTTTAAAAATTATGAAAATGTGATTTATATTTTACATATCGTGCAGCCCTACATTAGAGCTCCACCCCTCTGACTTCTTCTTCTTCTGTGTCTGATCTGCAGACCTCCACCTGGCTGCAGAGCTAGGGAAGACTCTGCTGGAGAGGAACAAGGAGCTGGAGGACTCCTTACAGCAGATGTACATCACTAATGAAGAGCAGGTGCAGGAGATCGAGGTATGAAGCCGACGACAGAGAAACCAGGAAGTGAATTCATCCAATCAGATAATACAGAAGACGTATGGGACTGTCCCTTTAATTAAAAAGAGTTGGTTTCACAGTGAAGTGCAAACTGAAGGTTTAATTTACTAATTAATATTTGATTTGATGATTTGATGACAGTACGACAAGTTATAAGTTTGTAAAGTTGAGGTTTAAATTGTCAAAGTCCATTTAGTGGCTGTGGTGGGGCTTTCAATCATATCAAATGATCTTCACAAACAAAACCTTCAGAAAAAGATAAAAGGAAATGATGCTACACTCCATCTGCAGATGAAGAAAATGACCAATAAATAATAATCAATAAGTGTGTGTGTGTGTGTGTGTGTGTGTGTGTGTGTGTGTGTGTGTGTGTCTCAGTACCTGTCCAAGCAGCTGGAGGTTCTCCGGGACATGAACGAGCAGCACGCCAAAGTGTACGAGCAGCTGGACGGGACGGCCAGAGATCTGGAGCGCACCAACCTCAGTCTGGTGACGGACAGCAAGACGTCCCAGCAGAAGATAGAGAGGTGAGGGGATGGGTAGGTTCTCCTTCCTCTGCTGCTTCATCCTCCTACTCCTCCTCCTCCTCTAAACCTTCCCTCCTCCCCCTGGACCAGGTTAACAGGGACCATCGAGGCTCTGCAGACCCAGGTGGAGTGTCTGTCAGGTCAGGTGGATCAGCTCCGGTCCATGGAGCAGCTCCGAGTCCGGAGGGAGAAAAGGGAGCGACGCAAGACCATCCACACCTTCCCCTGTCTGAGGGAGCTCTGCACAGCCCCCGGGTACTACACTCTGCATGTGGGGGGGGGGGCTACATTCTGTAAGGG
>NW_019525236.1:128955-133166 GCF_002814215.2 Seriola lalandi dorsalis | reverse complement strand
GGGGGGCAACTGTCTCTAAACGAACCACATGTGTGTGTCACTCTCTCAGGTATGAGGATGAGTTCGTGGTGGGTCGGGCCGAGAGCTTCACCGTGGAGACGAAGGTTCAGCCGTTTGAAGAGGAGAACCAGCACCTGAGGGAGGCGGTGTCGGCCCTGAGGGCAGCGATCCGGACGGAGAGGGGGCGCAGGGAGGGGGTGGAGAGGGAGTGCAACCTCCTGCTGGCAGAGTTCTCACGGCTGCAGACACGACTGCAGGTTAGTGAAGAGTCACACTCGCCTACGGAAGCTGAGAGAGGTCACACTCAAATATTCTTTATCCCGTTATCTCAAGATAACAAAGCTCATTATCCCGAGATAACGAGATATTATCAGTTATACACGTACACTAAGTCTCAGTGACTCTCCTCCTGAGATAACGAGTTTTGTTATCTTGAGATAATGAGATTAAAAAATATCCGTGAGTACGGCCTTTCTCTTCGTACTCACCTGAGACACCTGACTTACCTGGTGATTCTGACAGGGGATCAGATTGGTGTGGTTGAGGCTCCTTCACAGGACACACACACACACACACACACGCACACACACACACACACACATCAACTACACAAGTTAACAACACACTCACTGAAGAACAGAATCAGGAGCAGTTGTTCTTGTGTCTCTGCTGCAGGATGCTGAGGGCTGCCAGGCCCGGGTGCGGGAGCTGGAGGTGGAGCTTCAGGAGCTGCAGCAGCTCCGTCGAGCCCGGACCTTCCTGCTGAGCGGCGAGGACGATGGCGTGGCTCTCACGCAGACTGTCCTCAACAGCACGCCGGAGACCGACACCTTCCTGGAAGTGGAGGCGGGGCAGACGGGGGGAGGTACGAGCGAGCAAACTGAAGGAGGGGCCGGTGGAAGTGAGGCGTTACCTGATTCTAGCCCCGTGAGGAAAAGCTGCAGCGACACAGCGCTCAACACCATTGTGGCCCGGGATGCGTCCGGCCGCAGGAGAGGCAGCTACGCCCTCCACGCCAACAGCGTGAGGAAGAGGGGGATGTCCATCCTGCGAGAGGTGGACGAGCAGTACCACGCCTTACTGGAGAAATACGAGGAGCTGCTGGGGAAGTGTCGGCGCCACGAGGAGAGCCTGTGTCACGCCGAGGTCCAGACTTCCAGACCCGTCTCCCGAGACCCGTCCATGAAAGACTGCGCCATGGGCCCCACCCCGGTGCCGCCCCCGACGCCCGCCCAGTCGCCCTCCACCCCCGAGGCCATTGAGAGCATCAGCAAGCAGGTGGAGGCGGTGGATAAACGGCTGGGACAGAACACACCAGAGTACAAGGCCCTCTTCAAGGAGATCTTCTCTCGAATCCAGAAGACCAAGATGGACATCAAAGCTACCAAAGCCTCTAAAAAGTCTGGGAAGTCCAGCAAGTCCACTAAACACTGATGGTCCACTGATGGTTGTGTGATGTCTGAACAGGAGTTTGGTGTAAACGCTCTTCTAGAGGGAAAACAGCTAAAGTCAGTAGAGTTGAGTTTAACTGAACTCACATTAGACTCCATGGTCCAGAGTCCAGAGTCCAGGACTGAAACCTTCCACTTACACAAGAATCTGAACCTGCATGAGATTAACTTTAAAACTTCAGTCACATTAAACATGAGATCACTCCCCTCATATTCTTTTATTCAGAGTTCAGTCTGAATCTGTCCTGGCTTCACTGCCTAACTACAGTACCTTATAGACATCTACCACAGTAACAGTAACACGCCTCAGGCACTTAACATTAACACTGCTCTAGAAAAACTGCATATTAATTATAATGGATCTACTAACATTAATATAATCACATGAAGAGACGAAGGTGATCCTCTCAGGCCTCAGTGCTGTTTCAGGGGTTTGATGAGAAGATCAATTCCACTGTCATGACATGACACGCCAGCAGCTGGTTAGCCTAGCTTAGCATGAAGACAGGAAATAGAGGGAAACAGCTAGCCTGGCTCTGTCGACTGTGACGAGTTCTGGCTTGTTTGTGGGTATGTACCCGATTATGTCTGGGTTTAAAGTGGGTCAGAACGGTGCAGAATGATCTGGTGTTGTGTCGAAGTCTGTTCCCATCTGGAAGTTTACTGTAGTTACTTTCCATCACTTCTGCAAAGCCGTAAAAATAACTTGAACGTGACGGAAAACGACTGGTGACACCATGTTCATGTTATGAGCTGTATATTATAGATGTTGAACTTGTCAACCCATAGTTAAAAATGATCATTATGTTTAAAATATGAGACAGTGAGTTTACAGAGCAGCAGTTTCCATCATGACACTGTTAGCTAAGTAACTACTATTAGCTAATTGAAGATTAACCCCCCCAATTTAATAGTTAAATTATTTGGAATTAGATGATGCATTATTCAGGAACACAGAAAAAGCTCTGCATTATAAATATGTATGATTAAACAGGAGCAGACCTGTGATTGGTCACTGTTCTGGTTGAACAGCCAGGCTACTGCTCGTGCAACAGAGTTGGACTGGCATAAATCCAAATCCTAGGGTTCCCCTACTTTAACCCCTGAGTAACAGGTCGGGCCTGGTAGATTTTATTACCTTTGGACAGAGCCACATTTTCCATTTCCCCCTGCCTCTGTTTTTTTGTGCTAAGCTAAGCTAACCAGCTGCTGTAGCTTGATGTTTAGTAAACAGACAGGAATGATATTGATCTTGTCAAACTGTCAGGAAGCCAAAGAGAGTATTTCTCCAGATGTTGAACTGTGTAGCTGATGACTTTAACACCGACTCACAGTGAAAACACTTTCTGACAGGAGAGGAACACAGACTGGAAATATGATGTACATCTATCTCTACACTGAGTACTGAAAGAGGTCTGCATGTGGACTACAACAAATAAATGTATTCACAGTACTGAGTAATATCTAAAGTGTTAGTTTGATCAGTTTAACCTGTTGAGTTTTTAAGGCTAAAAGCTGCGACAATCTGTGCAGATTGTTATTGTCTCTGTTTTCTGGGCATTAGACTGTGAAGACTGTGAAGTAGAAAGTGGTGCAGTGGTGAAACTGATGTTACGTCGGTGGATGACATATTCTTTGGGACTGTTTCCTTCAGTTACAGTTGACAGACACTACAGTAGAAGTGTAACCAGTATAAGGCTTCAACCCAGGGCTTTTTCTAACACATAGCAGTCTTAGCTAACTATACAACTACCCTGCAAATATATTGCACCTTTTTCACAGTATACGATGCCTTTGCCTTTTTCTGGGAACCTCTATGTATAAAACTTTGTTATAATGAATGTTATCACAGCTAATATTTTATATCTGATTCTTCTGTGAGATTTAAGACATAACGAAGCTTGAAACCTCCACAGGTGTCTCAGCAGACACCTGGCGGGGGTCCTACGTTTAAAAAGGGAGGGTGGATGTTTTTCTGAAGACTGTTACTGAGAGAGAGAGAGAGAGAGAGAGAGAGAGAGAGAAATCCTTCTGGATAACTGTGTTGTATAAAGAGCATCTGAGGTCAGTGATCGTGTCTGTTAGAGTGATTTGAGTGTGAGGAGGAGGAGGAACATGTGTTACCATCCTACAGGTGATGAGCTTTCCGTCATGTCTTACTTTTGCACTTGAAAATGTTTGACGCCTCATCTCTTGCATATTTAGAATAGCTAATATGAATCTGTACCTGTGTATTTATTTGTGCGTGAATGTTTCTTCATTATTTTTTTTTATTTTTCAGTGCCTATATGTGAATGTCACTAACATATTGTCAGAATAGACATATTTAATTTGCTCTATTTACATGTATTATCAGTTAATAAGATATTGACATTACAGTTTAGTCTGGTCATGTTAGTTCTGTCATCATTGAACTAAGATCCTGTTAATAAAGCATTGATATCATGCATACTGTGTTATTTTATTTATATGACTGCACTGAGTGGAAATGACAAAACAAGTTAACATCTTTTGTTTATTTCAGTTTTTAGATTGACAGTGAAATAACTTACAGAGAAAGAAGTAAGCATGTCCTTAAGAACTTTTTAATTCACTTAAAAAAAACGATGATATTTTTAAATAATTATTGAGAAGCTAAAAAAAAGCGGCTAAGATACGGGAAGAGGATGTTGTTATAATAATGTTAGCTCGTCTTTCCGTATATACAATATATGTATATATATATATATATATATATATATATATATATATATATATATA
>NW_019525236.1:128402-128935 GCF_002814215.2 Seriola lalandi dorsalis | reverse complement strand
AAAAAAACAAAAACCAATAAAACAACCCAGGAAAACATGGATCATGAAACGTCACACATCCATTAACATTCATTAACCCACACACTAGTGATACATATGTATGGAGGTAAATAACAGTTTCATCACACAGCTGAGGCGTCACTGCTCCAAACTCTGACGACTGTTTTTAAATCACAGTGTTCAGCCGGTTCTGATGAGGCTGTGACTTCGGTGTGTTTCATGTTATCTAACCACAGACCTCAGAGGACTGTCAGGACCAGGTCTGAGTCTGAGCCTCCATCTGTGGCTCTACATCATATCACTGTGTCAGATATTTCTATCAGTCTCCCTCAGTGAGCTGGTGAAGATGATTTGATCCTCCCGAACAGAAACCTGATCCAAACTGTCTTATATACATTTATTTGATTTTCATGTTCCTCTGACTCAGGTCAGAACATGAGCTTATTGTGATGTCCAATGTTTCATCCACTCAACTGCTTGATGAATATGTTGCAGTTCATATCTAACGATGAAAGGAGCAGGATGTAATGTTA
>NW_019525236.1:92327-128382 GCF_002814215.2 Seriola lalandi dorsalis | reverse complement strand
TATATATATATATATATATATATATATATATATATATATATATATATATATATATATATATATATAAAATCGACATTGCAAAAATCGTCCTAATTCGGGTTATCGTAATACAAATATTTATATGTTATCCGGCTTTATGTCTGTCGATCCGACCGCGTGGCCTAATGGATAAGGCGTCTGACTTCGGATCAGAAGATTGAGGGTTCGAGTCCCTTCGTGGTCGACTTTTGTAAATATTGTTTTAATCGGGTTTAGTTTTAAAGCATACTACCGTTAACTCGTCACGTAGCCACGAATCAATGATAACATAAAACAGTTGTTGCAAGATAAGGCTAAAATTATGCTAACCTAACGAAGTAACTCGGACATAGCTAAGTTTTTAACATTTTTATATTTTGTTTAAGTGATTAAAATAGCCTCCCTTTTAGATAAACGACAGTAGAGTAATTTCAACGTATTTAACGTTATAATGCGGATTTAAAGCGAAACCTACAAATAATGATATGGAGACAAATGGAGACATGTTTAGCATCAAAATGCCATACGCCGCTAACGGGTGTATGAGAGCAGAGTGGCGCAGCGGAAGCGTGCTGGGCCCATAACCCAGAGGTCGATGGATCGAAACCATCCTCTGCTAACCTTTTTGTTTCCCTGCGTGTAAACGTTGAAAATTTCTCACAGACTTATCATCGACATGTCTGCCGCAATTCAGCAACACTGTACCCCAGAGCATGAATTATACAGTCACAATACGAGAGGGGGGAGTCAACTTTTTCTCCAGGGCAAAAGTGATCACAGTACAGGTAAGTGCTTCTTACTGGATTAACAAAAACTGTCAAATAAATGTAGTGGATGTAGAAAGTAGAATGTAGTAGAAGTAGAAAGTAGCATAAAATGGAAATACTCACGTACCTAAAACTGTAGTTAAGCACAGTACTTAGACTAAATGTACTTAATTATTTTCCAGCACTGCTAATATAATCACTGAGCCTTCAGCACACACTAACTAAACCACCACAAACACACAAAGACTATTAACATGAAATAATAAATTCTATATTGATGTGAAAACGTGTCTCTGCAACAACTAATCCTCCATCGTCTCACTGCTCATGACTGAGCACCAGTGTTTGCTAACATACATGACATTTTATATTGGTGATGAAATGACAAGCTAACACTGGAAATGAAAGGGTGCGCTATCAGCTAGCTAACATTAGTTAGCTAAACTGTAACTTAAGGCTAAAGCTAGAAACTAGCTAACATTAGTTAGCTAAACTGTAACTTAAGGCTAAAGCTAGAAACTAGCTAACATTGGCGTTTGTCCGTAGATACTTGACACAATCTAATTCAGAAACTCTGAGAGTATAAAAGTAAAGTTTATTAAACAAGCTAGATAGTTAGCTACTGCTGCTTACATTCACCTACAGTGTCTTTTTGACAGGAGCAAAGACTTGAGGATGGAGCCCCTGATGTAGTGAGGCAGGCAGACGAGACATTCAGCTAACATCATCTTCTTTCACTTTAGGGGTGTTTGTAATCATATTACAACATTCTTCCAGATATAAATATGGGAAATATATTATAATATTTACAATTACAGGTAAGAAAGATATATATATATATATATATATATATATATATATAAATGTTTCATCCCCCTAAGGACTGTTGTTTTTTACCTCTTTTGGTAATAAAGATCCAATTCCTCACATAATTTGAACCCTGCTTCACCATTGGTGTCAGTAATCTCCAGTCAAAAACTGTAGCAGTGAATTTCAAAACCCTTGACAATGGTCTGCATGATTCTGGTATTTACAACAAGAACAATTGCTGCTTACTTTATTTTACTTAATATCAATAACACTGGACATGTTATTTACATGTAAATAAATGACAACAAGTATTAGAGGTAGAAACATAACAGTCGATTAATCAGTCAAAATCCACTCGTCTGTTCTGTTTGATGGCTGAATGGATCTTCTTCTGCTTGAGTCGCTCCTTGTTGCTCTTCTGTAACCTGCACAACATATTTCACATCAAAAACACACATAAGACTCATTTATAATCGAGGTGGATAGAAAAACAAACTGCGAGGTCGCACCTGGCCTCCCTCAGAGCTAGGTCTTCTGCTGTCGGTTCGTGAGGCTTCCTGCTGGCTTCAGCTATGATGGCAGAGATCTTCTGGATACAGTCCGAAAGGTTTCTGTGCTGACTCCTGCTCAGCTCGGAGGTCACCAGCAGTTCTCCGGCTTTATTGATGCGGTTTGTGTTCTGTGACACCAAGCAGAAAATTACTACGTTTACTCTTAATGGTTTCAAAATGACAGGGACAAAGATCATAACGAAGGCAGCTCTGCTCTTCTGTTGACAGTGTAATGACACCTCAGGAGAGAGTGTTTAAAGACAAACTTGGAATTTGTGCATTATTACTTTGGAATGCAGAAAACAAACCCTTTCAAAGATCTTCTGTCGAACGTCCTCTGGGATCCAGTCTGCTGTCAGCACATGGAACCGGACCTCTGCCTTTGTGTTAACTGTGGATGGAGATGTCACCACACAGGACATGTGTTAACATCACACAGATTCAAGATTCATGGCCTTGAACAGGCTGTCAGGAGCCACTTGTCACTGTGACATATATACACATCTACCAAGGAGCATTTTTAAATAATAAAGTTACGTTTGGAGAACCTTTATTGACATGCTGACCACCAGGACCACTGCTCCTGCTGTAAGACACTCTCAGACGTTCTGAGAGCCAGAAGGAGAAAAACATATTATTAAGAAAATACAAAAACAGAATTAAAATACGCAATTATTCTGCTTTAGTGAAGCACATTGGTATACATATTTATATTTACCCGCTGGAATGTGCACCTGGGCGTCCTGAAAAATGAAAAATAAATAAATAAAAATCTATTGCTTCACTGTGCATCAAGGACATACAGTTCATCCTACAGTTCATTCAGAAAGTCTTCAGACCCCTGCACTGTTTTCACCTTATGTTGAAGTTCAATGCTAAATAAAAAGTAAGTAAGTGAAAACTGAACTTTAGACATTTTAGCAAATGTATTAAAAAGTAAAAACAGAACTATCTGCAGCAGCAGCACAGACTCAAAAACATTTCTGCTGCATTGAAGGTTCACAAGATGAAAAAGTCTGGAGCAACCAGGACTCTTCTAGAGCTGGACCTGGACTAACGGATACATCAGGGAGAAGGGTCTTGGTAAAAGAGGAGACCAAGAACCTCATGGTGACTTCGGGACGAATATTTTCTCTAAATTTTCTCTCTACTGGGCAAATGAACTGTTTGGTATCTTCAATAACAATATAACTGAGGCTTTAGGAAGATTACCCTCACAGAGTGGGAGGGTGCAGGGACAGGTGCTCAGCCTCTGTACACCAAATATTTTGTGCCTTGCTTCAATTTTTGCAGTGCTTTATAATGGATTAAATTTACAGTTAAAAGATTCTTACAGCACAACACAATGACTGGTTCACTATACTGCACAGTGACCGTATAGAGGGCGACTGTGACAGGGCTGACATGAAGTAGAAGGCACTTTAACCCAGTCCTGTTAGTATGGGAGTCAAAGAAACGATGACTGCATGGTGTCATTTCACTGACCTCTGTGTCTGTTTCCCGGGTCCCATAACTAACACGCGGCTGTAACCTGCTGTGAACGTCTCTTATTGGTTCTACACGCAATGAAATCACGTTTATTCCTGCGCTACGGCAAAGTAAATAAGACCGTCGTGCTATGTGCGCCGCCATGTTGGTATGACGTCGTTATGGCTAGTGAAGTACACTCCACGTAAAGTAGCTGCTGCTGCTATTACTAAGCTGCACTTGCAGTTGAACGTGTCTGGGTAGAGGATGGTCTCAGACCTGTTCATACTATTTTACGTAAACATTGTAAATTATATCACAAAAGAAAATAAAGTTAGGTTCCACCGAGATTTGAACTCGGATCGCTGGATTCAGAGTCCAGAGTGCTAACCATTACACCATGGAACCACGGAACTGCATTGGCGGCAAATATGTATATGAAACGACCAATAACATTCCTTCATTCCATACGCATTCGGTATGTTGTGCAGACTAATCTACTTATTACCTATTAAGGAAAATGACTTACAATACACTTATCCTATCTCATATAAACATATCCTTACTTGCCTAACAAATGTCTGGCAATAGATTGAATAATTTGACTTATTAGCGAGACTGAATGAAATCTGCACATCATAGCAGAAACTGATGGATGACTGAAGGACATCACAAAATCAGGATAAGTTTTTTTTTTTTTTTTAAAGAAAAGAAAATTATTGGGGGTCAAAGGAGGAAATAACCGTGAAAGTAATTTTAAAGTTGATTTCTACAAGAATTTCAATGGGTATGTATACCCACATACACAACTTGTACTTGGGGGAAAAAAATAAAATCTAAAAATTAATTTCAAATAGACTTTTGAATATGAACTATGTCTCCAGTTGAAACATACTACACAAACAGGTTTAATAGAAATAATTATATATATATATGTATCACGCAGTCTTTTTTTTATCAGTCTTCTGTCTTATATAAAACTATCTGTTTTTTGCCACGAGTGGGCGCTATTATTACATGCCTTTAATATGAAGAGGAAAAAGCGGAACCTTCACACGATGACTGCTGTTGCAACAGGGAGTCGTCGGCGGACGGACACAGTTGCTTTTCGAGAAAAACAAAACAAACAAGCCTTCTATATTTAGCTACATTTAGTGTTACATAAACATTAAGGTAGCTGTACTTATAGAGCGAATGGTTGATTTACTATTAGCTAACAATAGTAGCGCAGCAAACAGGATTAGCAATCAATTTCTCGGAATAGCTTTAGAGTATTTTTTTAGCGAGATAGCTAACGTTAGAGGCTAGTCACTCCACGGTATAAATTCTGCTAGCTGTCGTAAACCGCACTGGCAACTGTTATCTACCGTTAGCTGAGCTAGCTACGTGTTGACAGGTCGCAACCCGTAACATTGTTCACGACATAAACATCAGAGCTTGGGCGTACCTTCGAAAAAATTAGGTAACGTTAACGGACACGCACGCTCCTACCGGAATACTCTGCTGAACGTTAGCTTGTAGCTAGGCTACACCGGAACCATTTGGGCTAATTAAGCAACATTGGAAAGTAGAATGTGACAACAACGGTTATATGGCTCGGTGCCACCCAGTGTAGCTGCTGCTTTGGCAGTGAAGTCATGAAGGGTGTGAGGTGTCCGTTGACCAGGAGAAACCTGCCCACTCTCTCTTTGTAGCGCTGGAAACGTCTGTTAGCGGAATATCTCGTCTTCTTCATCTGCAACATGCCTGGATTGGTGGCGTTCGGTCGGCGGTGGGGCATCGCCAGCGACGACCTTGTTTTCCCCGGCTCTTTTGAGCTGTTCATCCGTGTACTTTGGTATGTTGCCTACCCTCATGAATGTGCATGCATTACTGGAGACTTAATCCACCATAGGTCCAACTAGTCAGGCATAATAACAATGTTCATTGTCTCTGCTCTTGTTTTTCTCCACTTCTGTGTTTAGGTGGATTGGCACTTTGATCTTATACACTCATCACAAGGGTGATTTTGATTGTAATGGGAGAATTCTTCATAGCTACCTAGTTGGACTACTGGTTGTGCTTGGTCTCATCATCCTGACATTATCTGCTATTGTCTATGTCAGTGCTCAAGGTAAGTTCTACCTTAACCTTTTGTGAGTCTAATATGTAAAGATGAGTAAACTGCAGGGGTGGAATCACACAGCTTTCACCTAATTCTTCCCACAGCAGCTATTTTGTGATAATACACGTTATTCTGAAATATGCAATGCAGGAAGTTTGCAAAGCAGTTGGTACCTTACACAACCAGTTTTTTAAGCAACTGGTTGGAGATGAAGCAGAACAATGTTTGTGGATCTAGTGCACACACAATAATATGTACACAAGTGTCATCCTTCATATTGAAACAGCTGTAAACTTGCAAATGATTGAACAGTCAGAAAATGCAACAGGAAGCAGCTCTACCTCACAGTACAGTATGATGACACATGGTGCTATTACACTGTCCTTTTTTTTATCAGTGTCAGAAAATGACAAACAAGATGGCTGTGCATTTTAATGTATATATTACACAGTGTCACTGTTTAGCTAACTGCTAGCTTCTGAAAAGTATGACACCACCACTGCAACATCATCGTGCAACCAGCACAGGTATGTCAGAGATGTCTACAATTGCTTCCCAGGTACCATCACTAACCCCGGCCCACGACGCTCTATCCCTGCGCTGGTGTACCTGCGAGCTCTGCTGTACATTCCTGAGCTGGTGTGGGCCTGTCTGGGAGCTGCGTGGGTCTCTGATGACAGCAAAGGGTGCGACCCTGCCACAGTGGGTGCTGTCATCGCAGCAGTGGTTGCCAGGTGAGTTTTTCACAAGTACAGACGGTGGCAAACTAAAAAAGGGACCTGAAACATGACCCAGTTGAACTATGGGAGATGTGAGTGGTGTGGAGTTCAGAGATTTGGAGTTTCTGGAGGATCAACACCTGACTGAGACTCTGTGTGATGGTTTCTCCTTTAATATGTCACCTGTCCGTGTGTCTTCATAATAGTCATTAATCATGTTAGAATTAGTCGATGTGTTTTGATCCAGCATCTCTTTGTCTTCGTCTCAACAGCTGGATCATCCTGCTCTTTACGGCGCTGGGCGTGGTGTTTGTGTTTGACCCTATGGGAAACCCTCGCCCTCAGCCTGCAGCCATGGAGCCACTGGGAGTACGAGAGGATGGCGTCCAGTTGTTCTCCACAGCTCGCTCCCTGGCTGTGAAGGTGTGGGAGAGCAGGCTGCGGCTCCTGTGCTGTTGTCTGCCGCAGGATGAAAGCCACCGAGCGGCGTTCTCCAGCATCGCACAGCTCGTCAGCGGCTTCTTCTCTGTGAGGGTTTCCTCCTCTCTTTTACATCTTCAGTTAGTGGGTCTGCAAACTGAGTTCAGTCAGGTTTGATGATATTGTGTGTGTGTGTGTGTGTGTGTGTGTGTGTGTGTGTGTGTGTGTGTGTGTGTGTGTGTGTGTGTGGCAGGATACAGACCTTGTCCCCAGTGACATAGCAGCTGGTCTGGCTCTGCTGTCCCAGGAGCAGGATAAGATGGAGCGGAGCAGAGACCCAGACGACGTGGTCTCTCACAGTCCTTCCTCTCCTATTGTGAGTAGTGGAGCAACAGTCGACCTCTGACCTCACAGTGATGTCAATAATGGTTTTCTGCATCACTTCATGTAAAGAAAAATGTTCCTCTTGTTGGTGTTTGATCGTTGCAGGGAGAGGATCTGGAGACAGAGCTGGAGAAAGCAGCTCACTGTATGCAGTTTGCTGCAGCAGCGTATGGATGGCCTCTCTACATCTACTCCAACCCCCTGACCGGACCCTGCAAGCTCAGCGGAGACTGGTGAGATGTTCTCTCTGTCAGAGGAGCTGCCACGTCAGCTTAGTTCAGCCAAACTGTCCGAACTGTTTGTCAGAGGGTAAGAAAGTTTCAGAGGTGAGATGGAAGCCCAGGACTGAACTCCTCTCGATGGCTCTTTAAAGTTATTTGTGTCACTTTTCATGAGAACAACCGTGTCTTCATGGAGATAAACAGCGGCAGTATCCCCATTTTTAAAAGATGTTGTCTCCTCCCTCTGTAATACGGCGGCTCTTCACATCACCCTCCAGTGTCAGTGTGCTCCTTCAGTATTAACACTTCATCAGAACTGGTTCTGACCCTGAACCAGCTGACTGGAGCTGTATGTCAGAGAGATCCAAACCTTCATGTGGCAGCTGATCTCCTGGCTACAGTATTTAGACTCGAAATGATCAAATCTGTGATCACACTTCTTATTACACTTTATTGTTTTTGTTTAGTTGTTTAGCTGCATCACTGCCGACACTGTTTCTGTCTCTGAGATTCAAGTTAAAGGTCTCAGCCGTGTGTGTGTGTGTGTGTGTGTGTGTGTGTGTGTGTGTGTGTGTGTGTGTGTCAGCTGTAGGAGCCGAGCAGCTGAGTACGACATCGTTGGAGGAGACCACCTGGGCTGTCACTTCTCCTCCATCCTGCAGAGCACTGGTTTACAGTACAGAGACTTCATCTACGTCAGCTTCCACAACCAGGTGAGAACTGGTCCCAGTCAGGATCCGTCCTCTGTGTTCACAGTCTCAGGTTTATGTTGTAGAGGTCTGGTCTGGTCTGACAGTGTTAACACCTGGCTGTGTTGCAGATCTATGAGATCCCGTTCTTCGTGGCTCTGGACCATAAGAGGGAAGCTGTTCTGGTGGCTGTGAGAGGAACTCTGTCACTGAGGGTGAGTCTTCTCATCAACACCTCCATGTTGTTAGAACCATGAACTAATGTGCACATGATCAATGCTGCAATTGTCTGTTGTTTTTGTTGCTGTTTTCACTTCCTCTTCATGTTCAGTGTCACTTCCTGTTTGTACAGATGACAGCAGAGCAACTGACAGAACAGACTGATCAATAGATCAATAGAGGCGTAACCCTCTCTCCTAAAGAGAAATTAAAACGAGTGTGTGAATGCATCATGTTCACACATGATGAGATCTGCTGTTAAGCTGGCCCCGGGTCTAAATTATTGAAGACTGGAGTATTGATGAGCTCTGATGTTCCTGCTTCTGTTCTTTCTGTATTCATGATGTGGAGGCTGCAGGCAAAACTACTGCAGGGAAACAGTAAAAATACAGTCAATGGTTCTGCAGTGAGGAACTGTTTAATACATTTGTTTTACATTTTCATCATCACAAAATCACAGTCTGTAACAGTTCAGAACATTCTGCATCTTAAAAGGTTTATTTTATTGTTTAAAATTTCAATAAACACATTATAGTCTGTCACAGCTCAGAACACTGTTACAGTCTGATACTCAACATTAATCTATATACAGGACATATGAGAAAATACATTTATTTTGGTCTCAATATTTTCTCTTAAATCACAAAAAGAAGCAGCAAGAGAACCGTTAAAGAACCGGGTCGATAAGCAGCGTTGGTAAATCTCCCTAGCGATCAGTTTCCCAGGTGACTGTTAACCTGACTGGGTGTGTGTCCTGCAGGACGTCCTCACAGACCTGTCTGCTGAGTGTGAGAACCTGCCTATAGAGGGCGTGTGTGGAGCCTGCTACGGTCACAAGGTAACTGACACACCTGGTAACTGACACACCTGTACAAGGTAATAAGCTCACCTGTACCTGCAGACAGTGACGGTAGAAACTGAAGCTGCTGTTCTCTGGTGCAGGGCATGTCTCAGGCTGCAGGCTACATCTACAAGAAGCTGGTGAACGACGGGATCCTGAACCAGGCCTTCTCCGTGGCTCCGGTAAGAACAGTGACGGTCTGCAGGTCAGCCACCGGGGGGCGCTGCTGTGTTTACTTCAGTCAGAAGCTGCTGGTAGATCCTGTTAGGAGGGAATGAGACGTCACCTACAGGTTATGAGGCTGGGTTTCATCTGTCCAGGGAAACAGCTGCTTCACCACTTCTCCACTGTGTTTCATGATTAAACTGATATTTATCATCATGTTGGAGAAGGTGGATCGTGACTGACCCTGTGTGTTTACAGGAGTATAAACTGGTCATCACTGGTCACAGTCTGGGCGCGGGCACAGCGTCACTGCTGGCCATCCTCCTGCGGAACTCCTTCCCCACCCTACAGTGCTACGCCTTCTCTCCACCAGGGGGACTCCTGAGGTGAGGAGGACTGAGGTCGACATCCTTTATTTTACAGTTTTTAAAGTGCACGTGATCATGGCCGAGCCTCCAGTTAAACTCTATCTGTTGTTAAAGGTTATAGTCTGTTTACCTTTAGACAGGTAATCTACAGGGAGATATATATATATATATATTTTACTTTATATATATTGATATTGTAGTTTTATTATTACGTGTGTTCATGTTAATGGTTGTTGTGTTTTGTCCCTGTGCAGTAAAGCCTTGGCTGATTACTCCAAGGACTTTGTGCTCTCTGTGGTTCTGGGGAAGGATCTGGTTCCCAGGTGAGACCGGTTCCTCTTAGAACCTGGTGTTTAAGTTGAAATGCATCATGGGTAAACATTGTGTGTTGTTACTGTTTAGTTCATTGTAGTTTTAATGTGTCATCTTTCCCTGGGATCACTGACGGTCTGATATGAGTGTGCTGTGGTGAACAGATACACTGATCTGATAGACTCTATATTTGGCTCTGCCCTGTTCTCACAGCACAGAGGAGGAGGAGGAGGTGGTGACATCACACTCCTCTTCTTCTTCTTTGTTTAATCATCTGTTTTCTCTGTTCAGACTGAGCATTCCCAACATGGAGGACCTGAAGAGACGGATTCTCAAGATAGTCTCAAACTGCAACAAGCCCAAAGTAAGACCTGTTCCCTGCAGTGATTGTAGATCAGTCTCAGACCTGGACTCAGTGTGTGTGTGTGTGTGTGTGTGTGTGTGCTGTTGCAGTACCGCATCCTGCTGCAGGGCTGCTGGTACGAGCTGTTCGGAGGAGACCCAGACGACTTCCCCACCGAGATGGAGAACAGGAGGGAGGAGGAGCTCAGCCAGCCGCTGCTGGGGGAGGAGTCACTGATCATTCGCCACTCGTCATCCTATCAGAGCCTGGCGTCAGATGACTCACCTGCCCACAAGGCCGCCCACTTACCGCTGTTTCTGCCTGGACGCATTCTGTATATCACAGAAGACGGGCCGTCGCGGAGGTGTGTCCTGAATATTTAATGTCTTGATGAATACACAGCTGAGCTGCAGCGATCAGCTGATTAATGGATTCATTGGACATGTATCAGCTGTTTTAATAATTGATTAAGTGACTGAGTAATTTGTTCAAGCTCCTCAAATATGAATATTTCATGTCTTCCTCAGTCACGTATGAAACTGAACTGAAGATGTGACTCTGAGAAGTTCTGAAGAACTTTGTTAGACCATGTGATTAATCAATTAATCAGAAGATAATTGTCAGATTCATTGGTAATGGAATGAATTGTTGGTTGTAGACTTTCAACAGATGCTTTCAGTTATTCCAGATGTTTCACACATGATGTTGACATGTGCAGACAGAACCCTGACTTTCATGTTGTCCTCTCAGACCCTGTTTCTCTCAGGTCCGGTACCGGGCGGAGTGGTCCAGTGAAGAGGCGTTCAGGAGCATCCTGATCAGTCCCAGCATGCTCGCAGATCACATGCCTGACATTGTGCTCGGAGCCCTCACTGATCTGACCAGAGACAAGCCGTTCTCCCTGTGCACGCCGACCCTGAACAGCAGCTAGCACAGTGTTATCTGAAGTGTCCCACACAGACTGAATGATCATCATCTGTCTTTATGTGAACACCTGATCCAGGACTGTCCGAGCTGCTGCACCTGGACTGTAACCCTCTTCATACACACTTTGACTTGATTGTAATGGAAACATGAGACGGTAGATTAATCTGTTGTATCTCAGTGAATGAACCTGTTCATAGAAACACGTTGGACTGCGCTTTAAATTATTTAATTTAAATAATTTGTTTTATTTCAGCTCCATGAGCACTTTCATTATGCCATGATCTTTGAATGTGCGTTGTGTACAATATTTGACAGTGCTGCAGTTAAACTGTAATGTCACTGTTCTATACCCCCCCCCCTCCCCCCCTGGTCACTCAGTGCCCCCTCTGGTCTTCCCTATCTGAGAAGACAATGAGCAGCAGGATGAACCAGGAAGTGATGTAGACTAAAACATAACATTATCATTGTATCGTGACTGTGGTTGGTGTGTGTTGTGTTGTGTTTAATGTCTTGAGTCAGGGTGAACAGTGCCTACGCTTCAGAGAAACACACCTGCTCTACGGAGAGACAGCGGAGAGTCGTGCAGTGTGAGCACCTCAACATGACAGGCCGACAGGTACATTTACCTGTACAGTGAGTGGGAACCTGTTTACTCTCCATGAGGTGATGTGTTAAAGTTTGAATCAGCTGATGCCTGAATAGCTAAAGCATTAGACTCAAATAAAAGCTTTTTCTGAAGCACACTCTATACCTGGTCATTATTTATTTATTTATTATTTCCACTTTCTTTATTGTACACAAAGGTACAAACACACGTGCAGTAAAACAAAAGAAACGACAATGATGAACCAAAAAAAAAAAAAATCCCATTTCAGGTTACAGTTAAAGTTCTTGTTTAATGCAGTGTAAAATATTAATTCAACATTTTTAAGGTCTTAATAGCTTTTTTGTTTTTAACATCAGATAAAGTTTTGCTATATTGTTAAAATTCATTAAGTACGTGCAGGAAGGTTGGCTTGGTTCTTGACCACTTTTATAAAAATATAGCATTGCTTCAAACATAACCATTTCAATATTCACTTTTAGAAAGTTGTCTACATCACTCCAGAACATTCCTGTGTGTGTGTATATATATATATATGAAAATATAGATGGGAAATGCTCTTTTTCTAGACCACAAAATCACAAAAACAATATCCAGCTTTAATCTTTCTAACACGTTTAACTGGAAAAATTCTGTCCAATATATTTGAAAGACACCTCCTTACACTTGTGTTTGATACTGTATGTATCACATTCTCCATGCTGTTATTATTATTACTACTATTATCAAGAAATTCATTGTAAGATGATAATTGATTTAATAACTGGCCAACTGTTAATTTGCCATTATAAAAAAAAAAAAAAAGTTATTTTTTATCGGATGTCTTTATTGTTCCATATGAGGTAACTATGGAGTGAAAAGTCATATTAGTTATAAAATGTTCCTAATAAATAGATCACTAACAGAAGTTGTAGTTTTTATTCTCCCTCCCAGCCCTCCTTAGAATGTGACGTCACCACGACGTCCCGTCACCGACACATGACATCTTCACGTGACCCCTGGGACGTGGTAAATTCCAGTGCCGAGAGTCAGTAGAATATCAAAGTTTGTTCAACTACATGTTTTTCTACTTTAGGTTTTGAAACTGTGTGATAAATGGCACGTTAGAGCAACACGACTGTTGTGTTTGAGCCACATGTGTGAATGACAGGAGGAAAAGTCATTAACCACGGTGCTAAATGTGATAAATTACAGCGGAACATAAAGTGATTGGAAACAAACATCCTCTTCATGCCTGTAAATGAAGAAAAATCTACAGATAAATGATCTGTCTTTGCTTTAATCGGTTGATACGGTTTGTCCTCCGCCCCTTAAACGTCACACAACAGAAACTATATCAGCAACACGTCCGAAGAAATTATTCTGTTAGCTTTAAAAGCCTCAACCTCTGACTTCTCCTGTGTTCTGTCTCTCTAGTGATTACTACTCCGACGGTTTCCATCTGTCCGACAGCACGTGAAGGCAGCAGCAGGAGCTCATCTGTTGGACAGGGAAACTAATCAGGAGCCAAGTAAAGACTTTTCAGTGCAGCTAGCTCCAGGCTAGCAGCTCCGAGCCCACCGTCCAGCCTGAAGAACCCGGGCTCTGTTAATGAGGCGCGGCGTCTCTCCGAGCGACGAACGGCGGTCAGACATGATTTAGAAACTCGGTTGTTTTCGCGGTTAAAGTCGGACGGCGGGAAGCCCTGCGTGTCTCTAACGTTAGCTGGGAGAGAAGTGCCAGAGGAGGCAGGAAAAAAATGGAGCTGGACAGCGTAGTCCTCTACCAGGACGACTCCGGTAACTCTACCATAATGTCGGACCGGGTCTCGGGTCTCGCCAGTTCGATTTACCGAGAGTTCGAGCGGCTGATAGAGAAATACGACGAGGACGTGGTGAAGGAGCTGATGCCGCTGGTCGTCGCCGTGCTGGAGAACTTGGACTCGGTGTTCGCGGTGAACCAGGAGCACGAAGTGGAGCTGGAGCTGCTGAAGGAGGACAACGAGCAGCTGGTGACCCAGTACGAGCGAGAGAAGGCTCTGAGGAAACACGCAGAGGAGGTGGGTCCAACAGCACACAGCCGCCAAACTCACTCACAACCCCGGATTATAGATTAAAGGCTCGTGTTATGGACCTTGGGTCGAAAAGATTTATCGCCGAACTCAATTTAAAAAAAAAAAAAAAAAAAAATCTGGCAATTCACATTCCCGATGCTGATCAATCATATATCAAATCTGATCAATCACCAAGTAGTACTTTTTTTCTGAAGTATATAACCTGTTGTTGGGATCGGCTCAGTGACAGGACCCCCACAAAGCAGATTATGGGAGAACCGCACTTTATAAAGTGGTTGTCGGTGCTTTCAACGGCCCGACGTCCGCTGTTTAAGCGGAAGGAAAAAAAAAAAAAAAGCTTTTTCCTAAAAGTGAAATGTAGTGAAAACAATCACAGTCTCATGGTCGGATGTTTCCTAAAAGACGGATCGATAGTTTCTGATAAAATGTGATCAACAACACTGAGGAACAAACTGTCCTGTAGCTGAAAGTTTATGTCACTGTGGATCTCAGAGCTGCACGTGAACACAGCATCAGGTCCAGCCTCAGATACACGGAACCACACAAACCGAGTCTGACTGAAGCTCAGCCCTGAGTCCCGTCATTTGACCGGTGATGGGACATTTACTGGCACCACTTGATCTCCACACACACACACACACACACACACACACACACACACACACACACACACACACACACACGCACACAGTCTATTTCTGGACACTAACATGTTTCCTGTAGTTATGACTCTGCACAACAACAGGTCTGAGGTCAGACTCAGTTTTGGGTGTTAATCTTGTTGACGGGTCCTGGTTCTGTCCTGCACAGTCCCTCATGTGACAGTGGGTCGCTCTGTACAGATGTTTGCACCTGTACAGTTGAGTTCAAACTTGCAGCTGTGTAATGTTTTATAATCACTTCTGCTGTGATGAGACTCTGAGCTGTAGGAGCCTCAGTCACAGTGTGATGATGGACGATGATACAGGTGATAATCACATCTCTCCTATCTGTGATTCATTTGTCTATGTTTGTAAATAAAAAAGGAAACATCTGTAAAATGGAAAGGTTAAAAACACACACCAGGAAGAATCATTTTCTCACAGGAAATATTACAAACTAAAGTCATTTTGGTTAAGCATTAAAGTAAGATAAAACATAGAATTATCAAAAGACGATAAAACCTTAAAGCACAGACTGCAACTACACAACAAACTGAAGTCAAATGACAAAAAAGAACACAGGCGTGCAGTTGGTTTTTTTTCAGAGTCTGAAACATTCACATCAGACTAACCCTGTCCCCTTCACCCTGTCCCCTTCACCCTGTCCCCTTCACCTTGTCCCCTTCACCTTGACACTGTCCCCATCACCCTTCACCCTGTCCCCTTCACCCTGTCCCCTTCACCCTGTCCCCATCACCCTGTCCCCATCACCCTGTCCCCATCACCCTGTCTCCTTGACACTGTCCCCATCACCCTGTCCCCATCACCCTGTCCCCTTCACCCTGTCCCCTTCACCCTGTCCCCTTCACCCTGTCTCCTTGACACTGTCCCCATCACCCTGTCCCCATCACCCTGTCCCCATCACCCTGTCCCCTTCACCCTGTCCCCTTCACCCTGTCCCCATCACCCTGTCCCCTTCACCCTGTCCCCTTCACTTTGTCCCCTTCACCCTGTCCCCTTCACCCTGTCCCCTTCACCCTGTCCCCATCACCCTGTCCCGGTGACTGTGTACAGAAACCTTACCACAGGTTAGAACAGGAGCCAGATTCAGGTCCTTTTCCCAGCTCCAGGAATCACGAGGTCACAGTTGTTGTCGAAGTTAAACAGCTGTTTAACTGAGCAGTGAATGGATGCTTTGTTCTTTTCAGCTCACTTTATTCAATTCAACTCAGCTTTATTTATACACAAGTTTTCTCAAGGCACCTTCCATACAGACCAGGACAGGACAGCAGTCCCCCCATCAGAGACCACCCGGTCCCAGTGGAGGGAAGGACTCGCCCTCCTGACGCTGGCTCAGTTGGAGGTCTCTGAGAGAGCATAAGACCAGTAATAACAATGAATACACAATAAGAGAACTGATATTAACAATAATAACACCAACAATGATAATAATTAGACTAATAATAATAATAATAATAATAATAATAATAATAATAGTAGCTGCAGGTGTTGAGAGAGTAGGTGGTCTGCAGGAGCCACTTTGTCTTTACATACACTCACCTTAATCTTAATGACCTCTGACTGGTGTAAGGTGTTGCTACTGCTGACATGAATTATGATTTACTGTATTTATGAAACATATGAACACCTGTGAAAAGTTCTTCACAATATGCAAAAAAAAGGGAAAAAAAGAATCATTGTGATTATTTTGGCAGATATTGTGTTTTCAGTTGGAGTGATCGTTTTTTCATTTTCACTGAAAAAATATAAAAATTATGACAATGTGAATTTTTGTTCTTGTTCCTTCACGTCTGGAGAATATGATTTGTAGGTCGGGGCGTCTCTGTAGCACCACAATGCTAATGGTGCACACACACACACACACACACACACACACTCATGCAGATTCACAGCTGGGGATAATTATCTTATTAATGTATTTACGTGTCATGACAGCTGCAGTTTGTGCTGCTCCTCAGCGCTCGACAGGTAAATGTTGAATGACGAGCTCAGCAGGTCACAGAGCAGAGTTCATTACTTCTGTCCTGACATGTTGCTCAGGTTCAGTGCCGTCAGTCAGGGTGTGACCTGTGCGACTGTAGGTGTTCACTATGTCTGAGCTGCATCAGTCACAGCTGTTAGACACACTGGCGCATGGTAACAGAGGGTTCCCTCCAGATCACAGGTCACATGATCAGCTCCAGAGGATCAGCTCAGTGCACACGAGGTGAAATGTAAACAGCCAAAAAATTCACCTTGTAACAATAAGAGTTTATCTCATTGGTATTTGATTGTTACTTATACAGAGAAAGTGACAGCAGGAGGACTGTGATTATCACCCTGAACACACACTCACACACACACACACACACAGACAGACAGACTCACACACAGACTCACACAGACACACACACAGACACACGCACACACACACTCACACACAGACTCACACACACAGACTCACACACAGACTCACACAGACACACTCACACACAGACACACACACACACTCACACACAGACTCACACAGACACACACACAGACACACACACACACACACACACACACACACACAGACAGACACACACACACACACACACACACACACACACACAGACTCATGAATGCTGTTTTCTTTAGTCCAGACTGAAAAATCAACCATTAACTTAAAATTTAAGAAAATCACAGTTATTATTTAAGAGTTTTTGATGGGGAACAGTAGAACTGATGGAGAACAGTAGAACTGATGGAGAACAGTAGAACTGATGGAGAACAGTAGAGCTGATGGAGAACAGTAGAACTGATGGAGAACAGTAGAGCTGATGGAGAACAGTAGAGCTGATGGAGAACAGTAGAACTGATGGAGAACAGTAGAGTTGACGGAGAACAGTAGAGCTGATGGAGAACAGTAGAACTGATGGAGAACAGTAGAGCTGACGGAGAACAGTAGAGCTGATGGAGAACAGTAGAACTGATGGAGAACAGTAGAGCTGATGGAGAACAGTAGAGCTGATGGAGAACAGTAGAGTTGATGGAGAACAGTAGAGTTGACGGAGAACAGTAGAGCTGACGGAGAACAGTAGAGTTGACGGAGAACAGTAGAGCTGATGGAGAACAGTAGAGCTGATGGAGAACAGTAGAGCTGATGGAGAACAGTAGAGCTGATGGAGAACAGTAGAGTTGATGGAGAACAGTAGAGTTGATGGAGAACAGTAGAGCTGATGGAGAACAGTAGAGTTGACGGAGAACAGTTTTTGCTCGTTTGGATTCATGAATATATTATCACAGTTAAATGAATGAGGTGAAACGAACAGGAAGGAGAATCCAGGAAATGAAGGGTGGATATGATCGGCAGGAAGTGGTGACAGTCTCCTCTACAGGTGTTTCTATGCAGGTGAATTAACACTGAATACTTCATCTAATTTAATTAAGATCTCCTGAAAACGTGTTGAATGAATAGTAGATCAATACTGTCAAGTCTTTTCCTCGGATATGAAGTTTTAGTTTGTTTATTTATTTAATAGAGACGATGCAGTTGAACTTTGTTCTGATACAGAACCTGAGAGTTTAAAGCTGCTGCTCATTTTCATCTCTTGACTCTGGTTGAGTTTTTACATGTACAGAGTCATTACCTGTTTGATTATCATGGAATCACATGTGGCAGTAGAGTAAAATACTAGACTGAAATTAATTGATTGTGAATTACAGTCTGTGTAATGTGTCTGGAGAGAAACTCTGGGGCCAAACTGTTGATACATTTATAAATTAATTTGTGGTTAATTAAAGGTGAATAAAACTAAGTAGTTTCCCCCCAGTACCACAACAACTGCCCACTCAGAGGAGAGAAATAAGCAGCCTGGGTTATTAAGCTTCTCATTAGGCCGACGAGTCGCTCTGGAGGCAAAGAGTCAGATTTATTTTACCAAACAAACACAGTGTGAGCCGAGTCCTGCTGCTGCCTCCGGCCCAGAGGAGGAGGAACCTCCTCTCAGTGGTTTGTCTGAACACAGGAGGAAAAGGCAAGGCAGGAAATTCTTGAGGAAAACCTCCCTCGGTTCTTTTGTCCAGTCAGGACCTGCTCCACAGAATCCAGCTGACCGATCATCATCAATCATTAATATCAAATCTGTCAGGACACGGGCCACAGTCGGGTCCTGTAGTGTTCTGTAGCGCTGCCTCATGTGATCATGAGGATGGTTTAGGATTAGACAGATGGACACAACAGTGTCAGTGGATGTGTCGGTCGGTCAGTTGGTTGATCCAGAACTTTGGTCCAGACTGAAACATCTCCATGAAGTCTTGTTCAGACGCGTGTTTTCCTGCAGCTCAGCAGAGTTTTAACTTCTCAAGTAAAACATCTGAACATGAACCGGATGAACAGAGACACTGAGAGTCATTGATCATCTGATGTTTGGTGAAATGTGTGGACAGCTGTTGGTTGCTTTGAAATGTGGTTCAGACGTTCGTGTTCCCCTCAGGATGAACTCTAATGACCTCTACCGCCATCATCAGGTTCATGCTTTATCTGTCACATTCTCTGTTTATGACTTTCCCATCAGCCTCTGCTGCTCTTTGTGTTTAGTGCTAATTAGCTAATGTTAGCATGCTAACCAGGCCAAGCTAAAGTAATATGGAAAACACGGTGAAGATTATACCTGCTAAACATCAGCATGTTAGCATGTTAGCATGTAGTTTAAAGCACTGCTGTGACTACAGCTTCGCATAGCTGTGTCGACTGTCAGTGAGTGGATTTACAGTCTCTAACATGTTCTCATCAAAATGACTCTCATAGCATCTGTATTATTCACTGTTGTCATGATGTGTGTCTGGAGGTCGTGACCTTAAAACTCCACAGTTTTCCCAGATGAGCCAACCACACACACCAGCAGGAGTTGATTTCTGTCAGTTGAGTGTGTCATTTTGTGTGTGTGTGTGTGTGTGTGTGTGTGAGAGAGAGAGAGAGTGTGTGTGTTGGGACAAAGGGAGCCTTATCCGTGCAGTGTGGGGGGAAGAGTGCACGTTAACTTGCTGGAACACTCATTCTCTGGAGCGCTGTCATGCACAGGCCTCATATGACGAGCAGCAGGGCGAGAGGATGCTGGGATTGTTCTGATGAATGTGGAGGAGGGGGCGTCGGCCTGCGTCATCCACACAGTCTCTACAGTCTGTTACAGTGTTGAGTCTGTAAGGGTTAATGGATGTAAGTCTGAGGAGGAGCGCACCCCCTCACCCCCACCCCAGGAGCCAGCCGTCTGTAGTCCAGCCCAGTGCTATGTTAATGCTCTTATTAGATTTACATGGGAAATGCTGCTTTAGTAGCAGAACTTCAGGTCTTAAGATGCTCCTGGGACTTTCCAGACCTCACTGGGCCCCCCTCACCCCCCACCCTCAAGGTCGGGGGGTGTGGGGGGGGTGCACACATTGCAGCCATTTATGTAAACTAACTCAAACTTCACAATAAGTTCTTCAGTCCTTTGTTGTTTGTCACCTCAGAGGTGGTTCATGGCAAATCAAACGCTCCTCTCTGAAACAGCTGAGGAGCCACAGGGAGAGAGAGAGAGAGAGAGAGAGAGACCTCCACCATCAATGAGTGATTGTGTTTAAACCAGTGTCCTGAACCAACACCTCTGTTCCTCACCTTTAGTCTCAATGTGACTCGTGTGTGAAGAACCAGGTGATCCTCATCTCCACACAAATGACATCCACACCCCGCCCCCGGCCCGACCACGGGGCCCCCGGCCCGACCACGGGGCCGCCGTCCACAGCCGGTACCCACATCACAAGACTGCATGTTTACAGACATGGAGAGCTCTCCGCCTGTTAGCACGAGCCTGACTCAGCTGATCAGCTGATCAATACATGACACACACACACACACACATATAATTCTTCATATTATAATTCTAGGGTGTAACTCATATTACATAACGTTGTAAAGTTCCTCCTGTCATGTTTTAAACTCTGTAATCATGTTTAGTTTAACACGTTTTCACACATTAAACTGGGTCTGAAGCTCAAACCTGCATCAGGCCTTAAGCCCCGCCCACCACCTGCTGGCTCCAGGTGGACAGGTGAAAGAGCAGAGAGCATCAAGATGGTGAGAGGAGGAAACATCAGAGAGACTCAGCCACATGTTTGAGCCTTAGTCAGACCCAGACTCAGAGGAGGAGTCTGAGACCAGAACCAGAGACTAGCAGACGGATCAGAACTGTTAGCATAGTTAGCATCTTTTATTTGTTTATGCTGTTTGTTAGCTTGTAACTGGCAGTGGCTGACATAGTGTTAGCAGTTGTGCTAATGCAAACTCTCACTCTCTATACTGATGAGGTTTCAGGTGTATTTAGCCCCGCCCCCCGTCCCCACAAGGTGACAGGATTGGTTCTTTAGGTTTGTGATGTATGAAACCCTGAATCTGTTTTTATGAGACTCATTGGTTCACTACAGTTAACAAGGTTAAACTCTGGATCTGTGGTTCAGTCACAGTTTATCTGACGATGTTCTTCTCGGTTTCTGTTCTTGTTATTTGATCCACTTTCTCAGAGCTCATTAAAGTTTCATCTGAACTCATGAACTCACAGTGTGAAGTGGGTCAGGTCTCCTCTGACTCTGTCTCTGTCCACTGACATCAGCTGCTGCACTGATTAAGAATATTATTCTAATCATAATGATCATTTTACAGTGTGTTTGTGTTCAGAACACACTCCTCTGTGTGTTTCCTCTGCTGTAAAATCAGTCACAGAGCTCAACATCCCCTGAGAGCAGGAGCGAGGTTAGTGACAACAGCTGCTGTGAAGATTGGAAAAAAACCTTCACACTGATATCAACACTGTGTGTGTGTGTGTGTGTGTGTGTGTGTGTGTGTGTGTGTGTGTGTGTGTGTGTGTGTGTACAGACTGTTGCTGTGGTGCTGTGCACCTGTTGTAGGGAGCGGTTGGATGACTGTATCAGAGGACAGAGTGTGTTTCTCTCTGGCACCAACACATGAACAACATTTAGTCCAAACGTCTCCTCTCTGACTCTTGGTCACTGTCGCCAGGTTTAATGTTGTAGACTGTGATGGTTGTGATTCAGATACTGGCTGATCTCACACACACACACACACACACCTGGCGTCTCTGTGTCCTGAGGCAGAAACACAAACCATCAGCCCTCACTGGACCTACAGGTTTACAGGTTTACTCACTAACTCTGAGAGTGACTGTCTCTGTCTCTGTCTGCAGAGGTACATCGCTCTAGAAGACTCTCAGGAGGGAGAGAAGAAGGACCTCCAGGGTCGACTGGTGTTACTGGAGTCTCAGAATCGGCATCTGGAGCTGAAGACTAAAAACTATGCAGATCAGAGTAAGTCCATCACACACACACACACACACACACACACACACACACACACACACACACACACACACACACACACACACAAACACATGGACAGTGTGCAGGTCTTGTGACAGCTGATAAGCCAGAGGGCAGATGGACTGAATAAAGACCCTCATTAACGGTGTTTGTCTGCAGAGTGTGAGCTGTGATCTTTATCGACACGTGCGTGCGTGCGTGCGTGCGTGCGTGCGTGCGTGTCGGAACAAACCAGATGACTAGGGTGGAGGGGAGAACATGTGGAACCAGTGGTTCTCAATCTTTTCTGTCTCATGTTGGCGGTCCAACAAGCCCCTGAACACTTTGTATTTTAATGAAAAAGATCAAACACTCGGGACTGAACTGAAGCGGAGGAAGCTGAGATAGGAAACAAGTGTATGATGTGGTCCGGTGACAACGTAAAAGTTCCTATCATTGGATTATCAAAGTGACAGACCTTAGTATGAGGGAAAAAAACACTGAAAGTTTTAAAACATTTAAAATTGTTATTGTTTCATAATTACATCTTTTCACCCAAATGGTTCTGTAAATGAATATTGGACCTGTTTGTGACACCTTCGCGGCGCACAGGTTGGGAACCACTGAAGAAGAGACGGTGCAGACCAGAGACAACCCTCATGATGTGTGCATGACTGCACCGTCGACAGTGTGTGACTGTTACACACCTCGGTCAATTCGGGGAAAAATCTGAGACGTGTCAGCAGTTTTGTTTTTATATCTTTGGATGTGACACTTCCTGTTTCTCTGTTTTGTGTGTTTGATTTGTGTGTAATTGTGTTTTCACTGTCAGCAGGAAGTCACTGATCTGAACGCACGCAGTCCGACCTCATAATGTTCAGCTGTCAACTCCATTTAATGTTCACACTCATTCACGCATCATGGGGGAAGGGGGGGGGGTAATTAGTAAATATTGTGATAATTGATTAATCATTTGAGTTATTTATCAAAGATTGAGGAACATGTTTGAACGTTTCCTCCAGAACCAGCTCTTGACGCTCATATCATATTATTTTTTTAATTTGTTCACTCTCTTCATGTTTCATCACTTCCTTTTACTCTACACACCTTTATAACACACCTGTGTTTACGCTCCACTGATTTACCACCAGTTCCTCTTTCCATCAGCTGTTTATAAACTCACTGAATCTCTGGCTCCTCCTACACAACCTGCTACAGGTGCAGTGTTCTGGAGGAAAGGTACAAACACAGAATGAGGGTTGTTATTGCACCATTATTATTATTATTATTATTATTATTATTATTATTATTATTATAATACTGGATGAAGCTGGTTATTCAGAGTGAGTCTGGGTGTGATCATGTGACTAACTGTTTTCTTTCTTCAGTCAGAAGGTTGGAGGAGAGAGAGGCTGAGCTCAAAAAAGAGTGTAATGCTTTTCAGCAGAGACTTTATTATTATTATTATTATTATTATTATTATTATTATTATTATTATTGGTCTCAACCCACTAGGTGGCGTTCTCCATGCAAAATCATGAAATATGGTTTTTCAAACTACTCTTTAGCCGTCAGTGTGATCTGCATTCTGTTCTCTCATGATCACAAGTTGTTGAGAGTTTTTAGACTGAAAATCCAAACGTGATAAAAGAAACACTTGTTCTCGTACAGAGGAAGTGATGTCACGTCCACACATAGGTCAAGTCTGATTACCACTAAACTTGGGTCAGTAGTTTGCTGCGCCACACAAATGTGGTGCACATTGGCCACTAGGTGGAGCTGTTACACAGAGTGTGTTTTCACTCTGTGATGTAACTGCAGTAACTCCATCACCGCATGAAGTGATTTAATGTTTGTTAAATCACATCAGTGAATTCATACAGAAGAAGTGGATGAAGCTGGTTATTCAGAGCGAGTCTGGGTGTGATCATGTGACTCCTCTGATCATGTGACTGACTGTTTTCTCTCTTCAGTCAGCAGGTTTGAGGAGAGAGAGGCTGAGCTCAAAAAGGAGTATAATGCTCTTCACCAGAGACACACCGAGGTGAGCTGCATTCATTCAGTGTCACATTCATGTCCTCGATAACCAGTGATGATGATGAACTTTCTGCTTCCTGCATGTACGGCGTGATTCAGAAACACACACACACACACACACACACACACACACACACACACACACATACACATGAATCCACCGAGGCTCAGAGGTGAAAACAACCTGTGAAGTCCTGAGTGGAGGAGAGGTGTGAGTGCAGGCTGTCATGAATCTGGGAGGTCATAAAGGTCACAGAGAGGTCAACTTACCTGAGTTCAGTTCATCACCTGTTAACTGTGAATGTGGCTCCTGAAGAACTGTTCAAATACACCTCAGCAGAGGACAAGAGAGGTATAAATGAAATGATGGTGAATCATTAGTTTTGGTCTCTACGGCTGATTTCCTGCTTCAGGACAACTGCTCATATAACTCACCTGTTGACTCACCCATTTTATTAAGGCTTAGAGTTATGAATCATTGAGGGCGTGGCCTCTTTGAGTGACAGGTGGGTGAGTGTATGCATGCCACAAAGGCTCAGCTCCACATATGCCCCCCCTCTTTGACCATTTTTGGATCAGCTGGGAGTTAGGGGCGGAGTCAGACACTGCCAAGATGGCGACGGTGGAGCAGCTCTCTCTTCAGAAACCTGTGTGTGACGTCATGGAGGCGACGTCCATCTTTATTTACAGTCTGATGAACACCTGACTCAGTTTAGAAACAATCAGGTTTAGTCCTGTGTTGTGTTGGTGAAGGAAACTCAGAGGTACAGAGCTGACCTCTGACCTCTGAGTGATGGAGCAGGGCATGTAGCATCTGGACATGAGCCTGTGCTCCATTATCATCACTGACAGACGTCTCAGAGTCAAACAGCAGCTCATCTCAATAATAATGAAGAGATAACAGCTGTCACTGACACATCACAACATCCACTGTGAAGCTGACTGTCACAGGTGTTTGTGAGCGTGAGTTACCATAGTAACCAGACCGTTTGAGACGGAGCTCTCCATGACCATTTCTACAGTAACATCATCATAGCTCTCTGACGCAGATTGTAAAACATGTATAAATGTCCTTCCTGTTCTGTCCAGATGATCCACAGCTACATGGAACATCTGGAGCGGACCAAACACCAGCACCCAGTGACACCAGCAGAACCGCCAGATACAGGCACATCATCCAGAACACGGTGAGACCACCAACACCACAATCACTGTGTCGGTGTAGTTCAACACAAACATAGAACAGTTCAGTCCTGCCAACGATGAACCTGAAACATTCAGATCAAAGGATCTTTGACCTTTGATCTCTGTGAATATCTCATCAGATTCTAACTGTGGTTTAATGTCACTGCAGCTCATCAGAGCAAACACACGTACAGACAAGTTTTCAGTCCAGCAGCCACATTAAAGAAACTATAAATGAAAACTATAAAAAATAAAATAAAAGTAAAAAAAAAAGTAACAGTGTGTGTGACATTGTGTGTGACATTGTGTGTAACAGTGTGTGTGTAACAGTGTGTGTGTGTGTGACAGTGTTTGACTGTGTGTGACAGTGTGTGTGACAGTGTGTAACAGTGTGTGTGACAGTGTGTGTGACAGTGTGTGTAACAGTGTGTGTGTGTGACAGTGTGTGTAACAGTGTTTGACTGTGTGTGTGACAGTGTGTGACAGTGTGGTTCTGTACTGTGCAGCATTTTAATGTCTGTGCATTCAGCCCCTGTGTTTCCCTCCCCCTCACTATTCCTTTAATGCAGACACACTGCCAATGTCTCTCTCTCTCTCTCTCTCTCTTTCTCTCTCTCTCTCTCTCTCTCTCTCTCTCTCTCTCTCTCATATACACAGACACACACACATACAGCCACAGCACACACACTCTTTGATTGATCAGTCTGCCTGTTTGGCAGCCAATAGGCTGTCGCCTGAGAGGAGGCATATGGAACGAGCTGCCTCAGCATCCAAAAGAGAGAGAGACAGAGGGAGGGGTGGAGGGTTCACAGAGTGAGAGTGAGAGAGCGAGCGAGGGGGAGAGAGAGAGGTAGAGCGTCAGACTGTTCTAGACTGAACAGCAGCAGCCGAGCTGCATCTGAGCGAAGGAGGAGAGTCTGATCCACTGCTCTGCTTTGCTCAATCGCTGCTGCTGCTGGAGCCTCCAGGATTACTGCTGCTGACCGTTACTGACTGTTGTTACTGGCTGTTGTTGCTGACTGCTGCTGGTACCTCTGCTGGCAGACCGTTCTGTGTTTGGCCCGCACTCGGTCTCTAGCTGCAGCTGGACGGACGCAGCGTCTCTGACCTGTATCACAGAGTTGATCTAGAGCTTCGGTGACCCCCCCCCTCCACCTCACCTGCTTTCATCGTCTGTGCCCCCCAACCTCCTGGTCCTCGCGAGGCACTGGGCCATGATCTGGGGGGGCCATGAGCCCCGGGTGTATGCTGCTGTTTGTGTTTGGCTTCGTGGGGGGAGCTGTGGTCATCAACTCAGCTGTGCTGGTGTCTCTGTCGGTGCTGCTGCTGGTCCACTACTCCGTGTCCACCGGCAGCTTACCTGCCCTGCCGTCCTTACCCTCCATCCCCCGGCCCAGCAGGTACAGAGTGTGTGTGTGTCCTGTCTGAGTGTGTGTGGAGGCCGAGCGGCTGCCATGTGGGTGTGATACAGGCAGACGGTAAAGTAGGTCAGGAGAGAGAGAGGTGTATCTACGGCCGAGTGAAGTGGTTATGATTCTGATCTTCTCCTGGAACAGCGACCTGACACTGAGCGACTGTTGGTGTGAGTTCAGATCAGACAGAGACTCTCTGCTCACCATCAGTGGCCTGTGTGTGACCTCTGTTCTCAGTATGGTTGTGTCCATTGTGTTGTTGGGCTGCAGCTTTTCATCAGTGGCTGCTGTTTTCTCTGTGGCAGCCATTGTTCTGCTCACACTGTTCGGGAGTCAGTGGAGTGAGAGGAGCTGCTGCTGTGGACCTGCTGAGGCAGAGGAGGCTGGTGTGTCAGTGTCAGAGCTGCTGGTTAATGGAGGTCTGAATGTGATCTCCTGCAGTGAGCTGCCAAGTTGTTAAAACTTATTATGGTTCATAAGGTTTCATCCAAACTATTAGTCTAGTATTATCAGTTTGTTCAGGACTGAATATGAGGGTGAGTTAGAGTTAGTTAGAGTTAGTTAGTGTGTGTGTTTTAGGATAAAACCCCGCCAAAGTAAAATCTGCCTGCTCTCTGAATAGTGTTTGAAAGCAGCTGCACAGTGAGTCAGCAGAGTGAACCTCTCTCTGTCTCTCTCTCTCTCTCTCTGTCATAAAAATAATAACTTTATTTATACAGCACTTTTCAAAACAAAGTTACAAAGTTCTGTACAAACATAAAAACAAAACCGAGAAGAGAAGCAACGTGTCGTTCGTGTGTTAAAACGATGAGATCAAAGGAGCAACAAAAGAAAATAAAACCAAAAGGAACAAAGTTAAAATTTAAATCAGGAATTAAAAGCTGCTTTATACACGTGTGTTTTGAGTCGTGATTTAAACAGCAGACTCTGTAGGTTGCTGTTTTTGATATTGTCTTGTTGTGTGCTGTTGATGTTGTCGTCAGGTGTGTTCATGTAAAATGGGATATATGGAGCTCATACATGTCACTAATAAATCATGTGACTTTATTGTGACATACTGGTGAATATTAGTGTTTATTATCAAATAAGAGTGACAGTAACAGATCAGTGTGAAATCCTTCATTTGACTCTTAATAACTGGAGGTGATGGAGGCAGCTTCATCTCTCTGTGTACTTCGCCTCCGTCAGTGTGTTGTGTGTCGCCTGAACTGTTTCCTGGAAAAAGACAATCAGCATCATGTCTTACTGGGACAGATGTTTGGACAGATGTTGTGGTAGGAGTCATGATTTTAGTGATAGTGATGATGTTTGGTTTGTAGGTCGCGTCGTCACGAACATTTACCTTTTATCAAACCGTTGCAGCTTGATTGTAATTTGCATCTGGTCATGTTGAGATTCTGATAATATTTTGAAACAACCTGCTCATTTAATTTAGTAAAAGTAAATAAAACGTAGAATCAGTTAGAAGTGAAGCAGGTGTCAGACAAAGCTGTTATCCCACAGTGCAGCCTGTGCTGTCGGACTAATGAGGAGTTTATACAGCGAGGAGTTTCCTGCTGAGCTCTGCTCATTGCTCACTGTCGATCACATGCTCGTGGTGCAGCGTCGGTCTGTGTCACCGCTTCAGCCCAAACTCACATTTCCCATGAACAAATTCACTTTGTTGACACCTGAACTCAAACTGAAGTATTTCCCATCATCCTCTGCTGCACTTTGTGTTTAGTGCTAATTAGTAAATGGTGAGAGTAGCTCCACAGAGCTGCTAGCATGTTGGTCAGCTGATTGACTCACCCTCACTTCCTGTGTGTGGTGACAGTTCACCTCCCGTGTACTCATGGGTAATTGTGTTCTCTCTGTTCCCATTACGTAACAGCAGCTCGACCGCCGAGTCCGTTTCCCAAACACTTGTGTTTCTTTCTCTTTACGTCACCTTCCTCTGTTCGTCTCCAGGAAGGAGCGTCCCATCTCCATGGGCATATTCCAGCTTCCTGGGACTGATGGTGTGACCCCTGACCTCCAGAGAGAGCCTGTGGACACGCCCTCTGAACCCTGGAGGTTCAACAACCTCAGCCACCCACGGTCCAACACCAGCCTCAAGGTACCACACACACACACACACACACACACACACGTCCTGAGAGCAGTGATAAAGTGTAAAGTTAGTGTATGAGGTCAGCCTGTGGCGCTTCCCACGGATCAGACGATGACATCATCGTCAGGACACTTCAGAGGCCGTGGAGACAAACTACGACGCTCAGTGCCAGAGTACACTTCTATTGAGAGAGAGGGCTGCCCAGAATCTTTAGCAGCCTGTGTGTGTGTGTGTGTGTGTGTGTGTGTGTGTGTGTGTGTGTGTGTGTGTGTTTTGGAGTGTTTGTGAAGAGACTAAATCAGGAGAGAAGCACAGGAAGGAAGCTCTCCCCCCATTGGCTCCTCAGTGCTACTATAGCAACAGCAGCATGGATACCGGAGGAGTGAAAGGAAACAGTCAGAGCAGAGAGAGAACAACAGTCTGTAGTGTAACAGGGGTCAGTGAACGCCTCACGGTCCTCCATCCTCCTCCATCTGTTTTTCAAGGTGACAGGATCTGTGTGGATGCTCTTTCCCATCAGCCACTGTGCTATTTATAGGACTGGACCACTGGAGTCACCAGATCACAACAACACAGGGTGGGAGGGGCCAGAGGCCACGACGCTGCTCACCCTCAGTGTCTGATTGGTTCATATTCACAGAGGGACCAGGGGCCAGTTGCACAAAACTTTTCTACTTAAATATGACACTTGAGGTTTTATTTCTCCTCAGCTGAGGGAGTTACTTCAGGGTGTTATACAGAATCTCTTAAAAGTTTTCCTTAGTTAAGGAAAATAAAGTTGAAGCAGCAGCGAAAGAGATTTTACAGCAGTAAAAGTAAAATTCTTCTGTTTCCGTGGAGACCGTTGATTTGCCGCCTTTAGCTCTTTTGGGAAGCTGGTAACGTTAAAGAAGTGAGCCGCTGTCTCTTCTTCGTGTGTTTTAGTCATTTCTTCAAATTTGGCACAAACGTTCACTTGGACTCGGGGATGAACTGGTTAGACTTCGATAGTCAAAGGTCAAGGTCATGGTGACCTCACAAAACCCAGTTTTGGCCTTGTGAACACAATATCTCGAGACCACAAAAAGTGTTTTGGCGGAGGCATAAAACCGCGAGGCAGGAGTTCTAGTTATTTTAAGGAAACTCAGACTTGAGGGGAAAATCTTAACTTAAGGTGTTTTGTGCAACCGGCCTCAGGTTTCCCCCTGCACCTGAGGAATCACTGCTCGCTGTGAGTTCACCTGTGGAGCTCGGGCTGTGTGTTGTTCTCTCAGACACATTCAGAAGGTTCTAGTGAGAACAGTCGTGTTGAGTCATTACACCTGAACGTCACACAGCTCACTCTGCTGCTTTGTGTCAGGTTAATGATAAAGGTCTTTAATGTTCCCCAGTCCAAGGATCAGTTCTGTCCAATCAGAGCGGAGGGCGAAGTGTCACGGGAGAAGCTGTCCAATGAGGAGGCCGATCAGGACCAGGTAGACCGGCCTGTCATGAAGGAACCCGACTAACCCAGTGTCTGTGCTCTGCTGTGTGTAGATGCGGTGCAGACGTCACTGTGTGTGATTAAATGAAATGATGCTAACAGCTGCATGTGTCTGGACTCAAGTGTTTACAGTGTGAGACCCGTCAGTTCTCATGGGCCTGAACCAGGACTTGGATCCTCATCGAGAGGATTTACTCACATCTATAACATGGTTTTAGTTGTTGTTGTTGCTCGTTGCCTGAATGTGTGTGAAGCTTGGTCCGGCTCTCTGTGGGTTACCTGACTTCACTGAGCCTGACTCTGATGATCCTGGATAACCAGAGTCACCTGGGCCAGGTGAATATACAGGTGTGAGAACAGTCAGTTTCAGAGCCAACGACATGGATCATCTATAAAACCACGAGACGAGTTTCAGTGAAGTGAAATAAACAAAATAATCACAGAATCAGAACCTGAGATCTGGACTAAGAAGCAGGATTTGAGGTCATTGATGTAACTTGTTGCCGGGGTATATCACCATGGTGACTGATGCTGAACTCCTAACCTGCTCTGGATCAGACCTACTGACCAATCAGATCGCTGCATGGAAAAAAATCACAGTCATTCCTACAGGATCCTGACAGGGAGAAAAAAGTTTACAATAAAGTGATCAATAATAAAGATCTTTGATTAGAACAGTGATCCTCACATTGTTCAATATTTCCATGATGATGGATGAACATTTGCAGCAGGTGATAACTGGCTTCGTAGTGCAGGCCTCTGAGCTCCTGTCGCAGCCTGCTGACGGTGGGAATGTTGTTGTTGTTGTTGTTGTTGTTGTTGTTGTTGTTGTTCACCTTTGATCCAGCAGAGGTCACTGTTTGAAACGTACTTGGTGAATGTTTGATGTCGTTGTGTCTCGTGTGAACAGCTGCACAAAAGAACGTGTCGTGTTGACGTGATGAAGATTAAAGTTTAATCCTTTGTCTTCCTCCCTCCTCTCCCTGTTCTCCTCTTCTTCTCCTTCTTCTCCTCTTCCTCCCCTCTTCTTCTCCTCTTCTTCCTCTTCTCCTCTTCTCCTCCTCCTCTCCCTCTTCTCCTCTTCTTCTCCTCTTCTCCTCCTCCTCTCCCTCTTCTCCTCTTCCTCCCCTCTTCTTCTCCTCTTCTTCCTCTTCTCCTCTTCTCCTCCTCCTCTCCCTCTTCTCCTCCTCTTTCTCCTCCTCTCCTCCTCTTCTTCTCCTCTCCCTCTTCTTCTCCTATTCTCCTCCTCTTCTCCTCCTCTCCCTCTTCTCCTCCTCTCCTCTTCTCCTCCTCTTCTCCTCCTCTCCCTCTTCTCCTCCTCTCCCTCTTCTCCTCCTCCTCTCCCTCTTCTCCTCCTCTTCTCCTCTTCTCCTCCTCTCCCTCTTCTCCTCTTCTCCTCCTCTCCCTCTTCCCCTTCTCCTCTTCTCCTCCTCTTCTCCTCCTCTTCTCCTCTTCTTCTCCTCCTCTCCTCCTCTTCTCCTCTTCTTCTTCTCTTCTCCTCCTCTTCTCCTCTTCTTCTCCTCTCCTCTTCTCCTCCTCTCCTCTTCTCCTCTTCTCCTTTTCTCCTCCTCTCCTCTTCTCCTCTTCTCCTCCTCTCCTCTTCTCCTCTTCTCCTCCTCCTCTCCCTCTTCTCCTCTTCTCTCTCCTCCTCTCCCTCTTCTCCTCCTCCTCTCCCTCTTCTCCTCCTCTTCTTCCTCTTCTTCCTCTTCTTCTCCTTCTTCCTCTTCTCCTCTTCTCCTCCTCTTCTCCTCTTCTCCTCCTCTTCTTCTCCTCTCCCTCTTCTTCTCCTCTTCTCCTCCTCTTCTCCTCCTCTTTTTCCTCTTCTCCTCCTCTTCTCCTCTTCTTCTCCTCTTCTCCTCCTCCTCTCCCTCTTCTCCTCCTCTTCTTCCTCTTCTCCTCCTCTCCTCTTCTCCTCCTCCTCTCCCTCTTCTCCTCCTCTCCCTCTTCTCCTCCTCTTCTCCTCTTCTTCCTCTTCTCCTCCTCTTCTCCTCCTCTCCCTCTTCCCCTCCTCCTCTTCTCCTCCTCTCCTCCTCTTCTCCTCCTCTTCTCCTCTTCTTCCTCTTCTCCTCCTCTTCTCCTCCTCTCCCTCTTCTCCTCCTCTCCTCTTCTCCTCCTCTTCTCCTCCTCTCCTTCCACCTTAAGGATGAACTGGCTGGTACAAACCGCAGAGGCTCCAAAGGTGGAGGATCCAAGTCCAACACCCCCATGTCCTCTCAGGGCGGTACGTCTAAATCCAACACCCCCACCTCCGTGTCCACACCTCTGTCTCCTCATGACGGCGCCTCCACCACTGTGAGTCCTGTGTCCAGTCATGGTGGGGGCCCTGCCTCCGCTACACCTGGGTCTGCAGCTGCTTCAGATGTGGCCATGGAGTCTGTGGACACCCCCCTCCAGGAGCGGGCTTCGGACTTCAACCAGAACCTGGACTGGAACAGCGGGAAGCCGGACAGCAACAAGAACATCTCAGCGGTGCAGGAAGGACAGCAGGGTCAGAGTGGGCGGGGCAGTCAGGAGTCTGCTGCTACACCTGCGACAGGTGGAGGTCTGAGCTGCGGTCACCACACCCTGATGATGTCTGTTGTCTGCTCATGTGAATCTAATGTCTGTGTCTCTGTTGGTTGGACCAGATGATGGAGCGGAGAACCTGGACAAGTCTGAGGTGCAGGCCATCATAGAGTCCACTCCAGAACTGGACATGGACCTGGAGAGCTGCAGAGGAACCAGGTACTGGACTCCGTGACCCCCCCAGAACCACAACATGTTCAGTTGCTACGACTTCCTCTTCATTCTGTCGTTCCTCTGGATGTGAATGAAAACAGTGTTAACGTTAACAGCTGTGTTCACATGTGTTACGACGGTGATATTAAGCTACGTGATTACACTGCAGCCTCACACCTGCTTCATTATAATGACCCCCCTCCCTTCTCTTCCTGTTTCCCTCCAGCACGCCGGCTAAAGGCGGCGTGGAGAACCTGGCGTTCGACAGAAACACTGACTCTCTGTTCGAGGAGCTGTCGTCGGCAGGAAACGACCTGATCGGAGACGTCGACGACGGAGCTGACCTGCTGGGTGAGAAGCCCCCCCCCCCTCACTACCTGTCATTTGGTCACATGATCCACTGTTACAAACACCTTTCTCCCTGTCGTGTCTCTGAACTGTCTCTTCTCTGGCTGTCGGGCGTTAACTCCTCACAGACGAGTTCTCTGGTGTGTATCGGTCCCTCTGTGACTTTTCTCATCGATGTGCAGGATAGATGAGAGTGATGTCACTGTGCTGTGAGAGTCAGTGTTACTGTAGGTCGCACATGTTCACATTGTCTCCTTCGCTCTCTTTAACCTGTTTCTAATGTTCCTCTGCACGACTCTCAGATTACAACTTTCTAGGTAAGAATCACAGAGTGTTAGTGTGTAGGTTTGTAGATCAGATCACTGTGGAGCTGATGATGATGAGGATGATGATGATGATGAGGATGATGATGATGATCTGTGTTTTCCAGGTATGGGTCGGGAGGTGGAGCATCTCATCCATGAGAACTCTCAGCTGATGGAGACCAAGTAAGAATCACTGAACACTTTCCTTTATTAAAGGTTCTGTAAACGATCGTCAGCTGATCGGATCAAAGCAAACACTTCGTTTTGACGGTCCACGGGCCGACCAGGATCCTTCACCTGAACGCTGCTCTAACATGCACCTGCTGCCAAAACACAGACCAGAAAAACTCAGATTACATCACACACAGAGGGGGTGTGGCTTCGTTCTCCACTGTCGCTGCCGTGTTATTGTTTAAAATCTAAAACCTTTAACTGTGTCTGTCTCATGTTGTGTAAAGATCAGAGACAGAAACACAGGAAGTCATTAAACTCTGTGACTCGTGTCATGTTGAAAACACCAGAGTTAATCTCTGCTGTTGATCCTGTAGCAGCTCGTTGTTGTGTGAGACTGAGGAGTTTGTTGTTGTTAATTAGTCTAATGAGACCAGCCTCAGTTCCTCCTCTTCATCCTCTTCATCCTCTCAGCTGTTGGCTCTGACAGGACAGTGCTGCCACCTTCTGTGTGATGTAGGTATGACATCAGACTCACCTGTATTTACCTCTGTGTGTGTGTGTGTGTGTGTGTGTGTGTGTGTGTGTTTCAGAAACGCTTTGAACGTGGTGAAGAACGACCTGATCGCTCAGGTGGACGAGCTGTCCTGTGAGAAGGAGGTTCTTCGAGGAGAGCTGGACGCTGTCAATCAGGCCAAGAGCAAACTGGAGGAGAAGAACAAAGAGCTGGAGGAGGAACTGAAGAAGTGAGTGGATCAGGATCTGGATCTGGATCTGGATCTGGATCAGGATCAGGATCAGGATTCAGTTCATCTCCTGCTGTAGATCCTGGACTGAACTCTTTTCTGTCCTGCAGGATCCGAGGAGAGCTGGAAGAGGTCAAACACAAAGTCAAGCCTGAGAATGAGGACGATGTGAGTCAAAGCATTTTTATTCCTCCTCGCCGGCGACAGTCGGAGACGGAGGCATGTCGTTTTTGGGTTGTCCGAACTGATTAGGTTTCGGTGCTCAAAGGTCGAAGGTTAAGGTCAGTGTGACCTCACAAAACACTCGGATGTAATCTGAGACTAGTCTGAGTGATGGAGGCAGACGACCACAAGGCGGGAATTCTAGCCTGAACCTTCACTTGAAAGCTGATGTAGCAGGAGCCGTGTGTTGTGTTGACAGTGCGTCAGTGGCGTGACGGTTGTGGTGCGTCTGTGATGTCATGCTTGTGTTGCGTCGGTGATGTCATGGTTGTGTTGTATCTTCAGAGCGATGTGCCTACGGCCCAGAGGAAGCGCTTCACCAGGGTGGAGATGGCCCGGGTCCTGATGGAGAGGAACCAGTACAAGGAGAGACTGATGGAGCTGCAGGAGGCGGTCAGATGGACGGAGATGATCCGGTGAGACACACAGACACACACACACACACACACACACACACACACAGGTGTTGTCATGTAAACCCTTTAATGTGACTCTTGTGTGTCTCAGGGCGTCGAAGGAGAACCCAGCTCTACCAGAGAAGAAGAAGTCCAGCCTCTGGCAGTTGTAAGCGCCTCTTTTCTTCTCTGTGTGGTCACAGTGGCGTTACCATGTTGTTTTCTCTCACAGACGTGGAGCCCTTTATTCAAACTTTCTGTCTGAGGAAATTACCCACAGTTCATAGTGTTGTAATGCCATGAAATAGGGAAAAAAGAAGAAGAAGGTAGAAGAAGATTGGTTAATAAACAAGCACGAAAGGAGCTAATGCTAATGCTAATGCTAACGATGTGACATGATGATAAATCCTCAATCTGCTTTCATCAGATCTGATGTGACATTATTATTATTGTTGTTGTTGTTTACAAACAGGAAGTGAAGGAAGGGAATAAAAATTATAAAATCAAAAGTCACGATCCCACAGTTGTACACAACATGTTTTGGTGTCGTCAAGGTAACGTGATACGTCACAAAGTGCGGTTTTGTTCCTGTGATACCTGCAGCCAGGTGAGGGTTCAGGTCTGAGTACGTGTCTCCAGGTGTGTCGCCGTGGACGCAGATGATTTAAGTGAAACGTGTCGCAGCCTGAGACGCAGGTGTTTTCTCCCAGAGCAGGTGGAGCAGGTTGTTGTTGTGTTTCATGGAGTCTGACTGATGCACCGTCTCTCCCGCCTGTTTGTGTGTGTCCTCTTTACTCTGCCTGGTGTCGTGTCTGTGTGCAGGAGGTGTGTTGGGGGGGTTGCTATGGAGACGGGAGGTTAGACTGTTGTTAGATTAGACTGAAGGAATCATGTGTATTGCAGATGTATTTAATGTGTTCAACATGTGGTCAGGGAGGGGGGGTCAGGGTGTTATGGTCAGGGTGTTGTGTTCAGGGGGGGGGTCAGTGTGTTATGGTCAGGGTGTT
>NW_019525236.1:85871-91862 GCF_002814215.2 Seriola lalandi dorsalis | reverse complement strand
AGGGAGGGGGGGTCAGTGTGTTGTGGTCAGGGAGAGGGTGTCAGTGTGTTGTGGTCAGGGAGGGGGGGTCAGTGTGTTGTGGTCAGGGAGAGGGTGTCAGTGTGTTATGGTCAGGGTGTTGTGTTCAGGGGGGGGGTCAGTGTGTTATGGTCAGGGTGTTGTGTTCAGGGAAAGGGGGTCAGGGTGTCGTGGTCAGGGAGGGGGGGTCAGGTTGTTGTGGTCAGGGAGGGGGGGTCTGTTATACTGTGGCCTGTTGTTCTTTATGTTGTTGACTAACGTCCTGGTCGGTGCTCAGTATTAACCCTGCTCACCCTGCACTCCTGCACTCTGAGGTGACTGGGCTCTGATGTTTTCTGTTTGGGGGGGGGGGTTAAAGGTCAGTGTGTTTACCTGTGTGTACCTCAGTGTTGACCCTACCTGTGCTGCCGAGCTGCTGCTTGTGTCCACCCCTCTATACGTCTGTCTGTGTGTCTTTTCTCTTCCACTTCCCCGCCCTTACACCTCCAGTTTCAGCCGTTTGTTCAGCTCGTCGGGCGGAGCGGCCAAGAAGCCGGCGGTGGAGGCGCCCGTCAACGTCAAGTACAACGCCCCCACCTCTCAGGTGCAGCCGTCCGTCAAGAAGAAGAGCAGCACCCTGCAGCAGCTGCCCAGCGACAAGGGCAAGGCCTTCGACTTCCTCAACGAGGAGTAAGTCACTGAGGGGGAGGGGCTACATGGGTCATGTGACACTGAAGCACCAATGATTGTTTCTGCTGCAGTGACTGAAAAACAAAGTCACTCATCAGCTGTTTAAGGCGTCAGATTCTCATCACATCATCAGGTAAACATGGCAGGTGTGCAGGTGAGCACATGACAGCAGGAAGTTCAAACTGTGTTGAGCTGAGAGAAACGTGCTGACAGGTGAGAGTCAGGGTTGTTTTAGTGAAACTACTGGAGGAAATGTTTTATTTTTTACTTTCCCCGCGCACCTGCACACGCCCCCTCCGAGCCATCGTTAAAATCAACAGTATTGAGTTTTGTGTGAAGCCCGAGCTTCTGTAGAACACACGTGTTCATCGTCATCGCGCTGTGGTCGCGTCCCTCAGAGTGGCGGCTGACAACGTGGTGTCCAGACGAGAGCAGAAGAGAGCGCAGTACCAGCAGGTCAAAGCCCACGTCCAGAAGGAGGACGGCAGAGTCCAGGCCTACGGCTGGAGTCTGCCCAAGAAGTTCAAGGTGAGGTTGTGAGCGCCGCACCTGCACTACACCTCCACCTGTGGATCAGCCTGCTGATGATGTAACAAGCGTCTCTGTGTTTTGACTGTTCAGGCCAACGGAGGTCAGTCGGAGAGTAAGATGAAGAACCTGCCTGTTCCGGTCTTCCTCAGACCTCTGGACGAGAAAGACGCTTCTATGAAGGTGAGTTACTGCACTCACATTCATTCAGTGATGCTCCCCAGCAGGAGATCAGCTGTGTGTGGTTGTGACTGTGTGTGTGGTTGTGACTGTGTGTGTGGTTGTGACTGTGTGTGTGGTTGTGACTGTGTGTGTGGTTGTGACTGTGTGTGTGGTTGTGACTGTGTGTGTGGTTGTGACTGTGTGTGATTGTGACTGTGGTTGTGACTGTGTGTGATTGTGACTGTGGTTGTGACTGTGTGTGATTGTGACTGTGGTTGTGATTATGTGTTTGTGATTATGTGTTTGTGTGTGTCTCAGCTGTGGTGTGCTGCCGGTGTGAATCTCTCTGGAGGGAAAACCAGAGACGGAGGTCTGATCGTCGGGGCCAGTGTGTTTTACAGTGACGTACCTGGACCTGAGAGCCCCAAGAAGAAGACTGGGTCCCAGAGCAGTCTGGACAAACTGGATCAGGACCTCAAGGTAAACACACACACACACACACACACACACACACACACACACACACACACACACACACCCCTCCTTCAGTTGACAGACCTCCTCATGTCGTCCAGGAGCAGCAGCAGGAGCTGCGGCAGCAGGATGAACTCTCATCTCTGGTCTGGATCTGCACCAGCACCCAGTCCACCACCAAGGTCGTGGTCATCGACGCCAACCAGCCTGGAAACATCCTGGAGAGCTTCTTCGTGTGTAACTCCCACGTCCTCTGCATCACCAGCGTACCAGGTGAGTGGATGTGGTCATGTGATCACGTGACCTGCGAGTGGTTCCGTGTCCTCAAATCTCCGTGTCTGTCTTTGTTCAGGAGCCAGAGAGACGGACTACCCCGCTGGCGAGGAGGTTCCTCCGGCCTCTGAGGCAGGACCGGCGGGGGAGGGCAGCTCCTCCGCGGCCGGCAGCAGCTCGGCGGGGGGAGACGGCGTGCTGGGGGGCATCACTGTGGTGGGCTGTGAAGCGGAGGGAACGGCAGCTGTTCCTCAGACCGCAGACGGTTCAGGAACAGACGGAGAACCAGGTGAGACGCCAGGAAGTGAACGGTAAACCTGACAGTACGAGACGAACCCGTTCACTGAGACGATCTCCTCCTCCAGAATCCAGACCAGCAGAGGAGGCCACCGAGGCCACGGAGACCAGCGGGGGGGTCACCGACCACAGAGAGACCCTGAGGGGGGTCTACACCGAGCACGTCTTCACCGACCCGCTGGGAGCTCAGCAGACGGCAGAGACTCCAATCGGCTACTCCCAGAGGTAACGTGAGGGGGCGGGGTCTGTTCTGTCTGACCAATAACATCACAGAGCGACACCACTGGAGCAGGGGAATCTATCGAACATCACACCATCGGTCCCACATTGAAAAGCTGCCAAATAAACCACAGTTCATTCATAACACTGAACACACACCTTCACAGGTTCAGTCCGACCCACGGCCCTTTTTTTTAAAGTTCTGGTAATATGTTTGTTAGAGTAGTGTGTCTTTAGTCGTAAACCTGTGACGGGGCTCGAACATGAACACCTGTCCTCTCTGCTGTGACCAGGGAGAGCGACCTGCTGAAAGATGGAGTCAGTTCAGACCCAGCAGCCGAGGACCAGAACCTGATGAGGGAGGAGGCTCAGAAGATGAGCAGCGTCCTGTCCACCATGTGGCTGGGGGCCCAGAACGGCTGGTGAGTCCCACGGTCCTCACGTGTTCACATGATGTTTGTGTGGCGGATCAAATCAGCTGACTGATCAGAACCTCTCTGGTTCCAGTGTGTACGTCCACTCCTCCGTGGCCCAGTGGAAGAAGTGTCTCCACTCCATCAAGCTGAAGGACTCTGTGCTCGGCATCGTGTGAGTAAACGCCACATGTTAGTCCACCGTCAGGTTCTGGTTCTGAACCCTGTCTCTGGTTCTGTCTCTGGTTCTGAACCCCGTCTCTGTCCCTCAGACACGTGAAGGGCCGGGTCCTGGTGGGTCTGTCTGACGGGACCTTGGCCATCTTCCACAGAGGAGTGGGTGAGTGGACTTTATAAAAACCCGGTGACGTCCAGCTGGTGTGTGTGTTTCGACTGAAGTCAGCGTGACGTGTGTGTGTGTGTGTGTGTGTGTGTGTGTGTGTGTGTGTGTGTGTGTGTGTGTGTGTCTGACAGACGGACAGTGGGACCTGACCAACTACCACCTGTTGGACCTGGGGAGACCACACCACTCCATCCGCTGTATGACTGTGGTCCATGACAAGGTGTGGTGTGGATACAGGAACAAGATCTATGTGGTGCAGCCCAAAGCCATGAAGATAGAGGTGTGTGTGTGTTTCAGTGAATTTAAAGTGTGTGTGTGTGTGTGTGTGGGGGGTGGGGGGGTGATATGTCCCCTCACGTCTCTGCCCTCATGTCCTCGTCCTCTGCAGAAGTCCTTTGACGCCCACCCTCGTAAGGACAGTCAGGTGCGTCTGCTGGCCTGGGACGGTGATGGGATCTGGGTGTCCATCAGACTGGACTCCACCCTCAGGCTGTTCCACGCTCACACCTTCCAGCACCTGCAGGACGTCGACATCGAGCCCTACGTCAGCAAGATGCTGGGTCTGTCCCATCGCACCTGACCGGGTCTGACACACCTGCTCTGGTTCAGGTCTGGGTTCTAATCTGGTCTCTGTCCCTCCGTCTCAGGTACGGGGAAACTGGGCTTCTCGTTTGTGAGGATCACAGCTCTGATGGTTTCCTGTAACCGTCTGTGGATCGGCACCGGGAACGGAGTCATCATCTCCATCCCCCTGACGGACAGTGAGCTCGCCATTCTGTTGTCACACGTTATGATCCTAGAGAAGACCAGGTGTTAGACAGGTCCCACATTAAGGTGTCTCCTTCTCTGTTCCATCAGCAGCCAACAAGGCGACCAAGGCGGCAGGTAACCAACCAGGAGGTGTGGTTCAAGTGTACGGTGACGACAGCGGGGACAAGGTGACGGCCGGGACCTTCGTCCCGTACTGCTCCATGGCTCACGCTCAGCTCTGTTTCCATGGTCACCGGGACGCCGTCAAGTTCTTCACTGCTGTCCCAGGTAAACACTCAGGTGTTCATGTGTTCAGTCTGAGGGTGAAGTGAACCGTTGCTCTGAACAGCCACGCTGACTGTGACCTGTGTGTGTGTGTGTGCGTGTGTGTGCGTGTGCGTGCGTGTGTGTGTGTGCTCGTGCTCTCAGGTCACTCCGCCCCTTCCCCCTCATGTGGAGATGCAGCAGGTGACAGGACGACAGACTCCGCCTCCTCTCAGGACGGATCCAGGTCCATGTTGGTGATGAGCGGAGGAGAAGGTTACATCGACTTCAGGATGGGTGAGTCCGCCGCCGGCACCTGGTTCCTCCAGAACCTGAGTGACGTGGATCACAGTAGAGAACACCTGTGTCTGTGTCTGCAGGTGACGAAGACGGCGAGGCGGAGGAGGGAGAGGACCCGCCCATGAATCTGCAGCCCTTCCTGGCTAAAGCCGAGCGCAGCCACCTCATCGTGTGGCAGGTCAACGAGGACTGACCTCTGACCTCTGACCCCTGAGGCCTGGTTTCCCTCTCTCAGACCTGCTGCCACGGAGGAGGAGTGCAGGTGAACGGCTCACCTGAACAGGCAGGAGTCTGATCAGCACTTTGTCCTCGCACCTGAACGATCAGTGTGAACCGAGCTACACCTGATCCGAGGCCCGGTTCTCAGGAGACCTGGTTCTCAGGAGACCCGGTTCTCAGGAGACCCGGTTCTCAGGAGACCTGGACCGGAGCAGACTTCTTCTTTTATCTTGTTTTCCCTTTTTTAATTTGATGGATCTGAACATGAATCTGTTCTTTTAATATTATTTGAGGTTAAAGACAATAATTATGCTACACACCTGTCCTCCAGGTTCCCTCCACTCGGTCCAGACCCTGTCCTGATGCTGGACTGGTTCAGACCAGAAGATAATCACCTGTCACTTCCTGTTTGCCCTGTAATCATGTCAGACTGGGGCAGCATGTGGGAGCCAATCACAGACCAGATTTCATGTCGATGTTTGTTTTCATCCTTTGAGAAGTTTAATCAGTTTAATCAGTCAGCAGGTGTTTGGGTCAGGATCTCACCTGGTCTGAGTCTCACCTGCAGGTGTCTCAATATACAACATTACAACATGTAACACTGCATTCAAGTCACAGAGCTGAAGAATCCTCCTCCTCATCATCATCATCATCATCAACCTCTCTGATTCTCTGTGTGAAGATATTTACTGAAAAATCATAGTTTAATTTTAATTTAGAAGTTTTCAGATCAAAGATGGCCGCCGGAGACGACGCCTCCTCCTCAGTTTGTACAACATGAACCAGAATTAAAGATGTTCCTATAGATTTTTAGTATTTTCATATGAAACCAGCTGCTCGTGTTTTATAAACAGACGAGGACGAGTCACTTCTGTCCGTCTGCAAGTTTATGACGAAATTTTCATCCACAGAAAAACTAATTTTTTTAATTAGTTTTATTTGGATCCACAGCAGCTTCCACTGTCTCACCTGCTTTAGATTCTTCAGACTCTGTGACTTGACTGATGTTAACTGAGGTGTCGGCAGCAGATGCCTTCATGTTACTGCCCCCCCACCCCCCCC
>NW_019525236.1:84123-85740 GCF_002814215.2 Seriola lalandi dorsalis | reverse complement strand
CTAACACCACTGGGGGGCGCCGTCGGCCTCTGTAGACTCTTTAAACTTTGCCTTAGCCCTGAAGCTCTGAACTCGTATTTATTCTCCTGAATGTTACGTTTGCTACCAAAGGTTCAAGAAATTAAAGATGGATGGTTGTTCACCTGCTGAAACAGTAACTGTCTCATCTAACAGCCGCTGTCAGCTGACAGTCCGTCTCCACGGAGACCACGTTTTTCTAACAGATCCTGGTGTATAGATCAGATATATTTTTAGACTTTGATATTTGGAGATGAAATATTTTCAGGGTGTGAGAGAAGAGGACGTGTTGTTACTGAGCGTGAACAATGACCCCCCCTCCCCCCCCTGGTCCGGGTCCTGGTCCAGAGGTCAAACCCTCATCACTGATGTTCCTCAGTGATTTCTTCCTGATGATAAACTCATTATTTCACTAAATGTTTCAGTCCGTTTTTATGTTTTTGTCTTTTCTCAGAGTTCAGTTCATCACATGTTCTTGTTGTTTTTGTGGGTCCAAGCAGCAACTGACGGTTTCTTCTTCTTCTCTGATAAAAGTGTTTGTGCAGCGAAAACCATTAAAGTAAAACTCACCTAAATCAGCAGGTGGGTGTAAATCACATCCACTGCACAAAATATGACACTAATTGACCTCAAGGTGGCGCTGTAATGATGCAGGTTACCTTTTCAGCTCAGTGTAAATTCCCTCAGTTCATCTGCAGCTTTCTTCTTCTGGTCTTCTCTCGAAAAGAAGTTAAATCAAAACAAACTGAGGTTGTTGATCTGATTCACATGACGTCATCTTCATCATCTCCAGACGATGACAGAAAGTTATCAAAAGAATTTAATGTCAATCTGTTTAGGAATTATATAATTTTATATGTCAATAAAATCAATTTCATGAATCTAAATTAAAGATAAATGTTTATATCTCATAATCAGCTACATGGATTCATATGTTTGGTTAAATATTAATCACCTGTACGTCTACACAGGTCATCCACTGGATGATGATGATGATGATGATGATGATGAGCGTTCACCTCAGTCTGAGCTCTAGTTCTACACACTGTTATCACCTGTGTCTCCAGCAGCATCTGTTCAGACCAGATCCGTGTTTCAAACGCTGATTTGATCCGATGAACATTTTCTTTTTCTCCGTGTTCGATTTAAAGAAACAAAACGTTTCCTGATGCTCCTGAAACCAGAGGGATGATGTGTTTGATTATCACACCAACATTTAGACTGTGATGTCATCACCTCCACCTGTGTGAAGGTGCGTGTCGTCAGGTCAGAGGTCGAAAACCTCAGATGACTGACGTCCAGCTTTAGCAATAATATGATCATTAATTCACACGGTCTCTAAAGACTCGTCAGCTGCTTGGACCCGTTAATATTTACAGACTGTGTGTGTGTGTGTGTGTGTGTGTGTGTGTGTGTGTGTGTGTGTGTGTGTGTGTGTGTGTGTGTCCTCTTCAGGAGACTATTGCAGTTCAGCCATGTCAGTATTTATTGTAATGATTGACCTTTGACCTTTGCAGAATGTATCTTTGTACATTGAATATGAAAATATATAAATGGAGAATGACTGTGTTTTATAACTTACTCAGCTATGCACTATGT
>NW_019525236.1:74655-84069 GCF_002814215.2 Seriola lalandi dorsalis | reverse complement strand
GGGGGGGGCTCAGTCAGCTTCCATCTCCTGCAGGACAAACTGAACTCTGGGAAACTTCATCCCATCATGACAGGATGGAGGAGTTTTCCCGCCCCCCCTTTTGCAGGTGTGCGTCATGCAGCAGGTCACACCTGCTCTTCTACAGCCTCTCTGCTTATTTTTAACACGCAATTAAAGAAACTTTTGTGGGCTGATGCTGTGTGTTGTTCTGTTTGTGACGAGCTGCAGGTTCATATGAAGACATCAGTTCACCTGTCACAGGTGAGACTGACGACTCTAACAACAGTCCTGACAGTGAGGCAGCATGAACAACAGCAGGTCCTGAGCCTGAAGCAGCTTAGTGGAACTCAGCCTTCAATTTATTTACACCTGGGAAAAAGGTCGACCTCTGACCAGGTGTTTCATAAAGAAACGTTACCTGTTGAACCAGTTAAACCTCGTTAACCCATTCTGTGAAACAGCTTTAACCAGATCTGACCATGGTTACCATGGTAATAAACCAGCTTCGTTATAGTTCGTCACTGATGAACGACGAAGGTTTAACATTGTTTATTGATAAATGTTTCTACAGTCAACACGTGGTTTTAACGCTCTGCAGTTACAGTTCGCTCTTTAACTGTCACAAATAAATGAAACAAACACCATAAAACTATTGATTAAATATTCAGCAGCTGATATGAAGGTATTTATAAAACACTGGATCTATACAGATGTTGTAATATCACTAAACTCTATAAAAGAATTTTACTTTCTGGAAAAATATTATCTCACGTCACTCATTTTACATTTTAAACATTCATTTTCCTGCTCTAATATTTGCGGTTTGTTTTTATCAGTCAATTTAAATCCTGGCTCAGTTTGTCAGGTTCATCTAATTCAGGCTTTTCACAATAAGAGACTTTCCCTCAGCGCTGTTTATTACACTGTTGATTTGACTTTGATTATTATTTTGCAGCAGAGACGTGTTGTCGTGCTTCAGCTCAGCAGGTTGTGAACTCGCTCGCTGAGAGCAGCTGTGACACAGACCCAACACCAGGTGGCAGACTTGACCCACAGTGTTGAACTGATGGGACTTTATTAGAAGGACAGAGACAGACGCTGAGACTTTAACCTGTCCCCAGGATCTGAGGAGAACCAGGACTGTGGTGGAGCAGGAGGTGAGGTCATGTCAGCTGATGATCTACAGTTTTTAAAGAGATGATCAAACATTATTCTTTTCAGCTGCACAGAAACTCGTTTTCCATCCCAAAGATTAAATATCTGTCAGTGACATAAACTGAAACTGAAGAAGCCGCATTGGGCAGTCGGAGGTCGGAGGTCAGAGGTCAGAGGTCGTCCTGTGATGAGGAACAGGTACATTTTTCTCTTTTCTAACTTTCAGTTTCACCTGAAGTTTGTAGGAACAGGAAGAGAAATAAAACAGTAGTAGATCATCAGTGATCTCAGTCGTGAACTTCAGACAGAACTAAACAGATTTGGTTTCACTTCTATAACTTTGTCAGGTCTGAACAGTGTTGAAAAAACCTGTTACTTACATCACCCACAATGCACCTTGACAGCAGACGGTTCGGTCAGAGGGTCGCTTGTGTTTAACTTCACTGTAGCATGCGGCTAATGTCACCTGGGCTTGAGCCACCTAACATGGGTGGAAATGTGTGGGTCCTCGGCCCGGGTCTGGTCCATATACCTCCACATCTGGGCCGATTCCAGCTGTTGTCCAGGACATTTACAGTGTGCTGAGGGATGATGTAACAGAACAGGTGGTCACACAGAGAGAAATCCTGGATCCACTAATACTAATGTCTGTTTATAGAAACCTGAGCTGCAACAGGTGCGTGTGCGTGTGTGCGTGTGCGCGTGTGTGCATGTGCGCGTGTGTGTGTGTGTGTGTGTGTGTGTGTGTGTGTGTGTGTGTGTTCGACTTTGCTGAATCCCACGTTTTCACCCCAACACAGAAACAACTGCTCACTGAGATTCACCCTCTCCTCCAGATAGATGCATGCAGGATGAGTAACTCACACACACACACACACACACACACACACACACACACAGAGTGTGTTTGTGCAGCCTGTCATCTGCTCTGTCATCTCTTCACACAGTTGTCCCTGGTGCAGGACAAACACACAGCTGGAGTCCCCTCTGCTACACACACACACACACACACACACACACACACACACACACAACCTATTTCTGTCCTCATCATCTCTCTCTGTTCTCTGATGATGTGAGGACTCCCTCCCTCACCAAAGGGTTTTTCAGAGGTCACTTCCTGTGCATCCTGCCATCAAGTCCAGCTCAGTCCTCGTCTGGATCCAGATCCAGTCTGCCGGCTCCTTCATCCTCCTCCCTCATACTTCAGCAACGTTGTGACACGTGTGTTTACATTATGTTTACTGATGAGATGAGGATGAAGAGAGAGAGAGAGAGGGAGGGAGAGAGAGAGAGAAATTTGTATTGTAAGTATTTTGAGAAGCAGAGCCAGAGGGTGAGATGAGTCACCCCTCCCTCCCAAATGCACAGGGCTCAATGGGGTCTCACACAGCCTGCACACATACACACACACATATATACACACATACACACACACACACACACACACACACACACACACACACAAACCCACAGGAGCTGCACTCTGTCAGCTGCCGGTGTGACGCCCATGAGTCATCAATTGTCATGTGACCATCTAATGGTGCATCACATGACCACGAAGCACAAATACTATATCTGTCCAGGTCACTGTGGTTTTTTACCGCAGCTGTTTGTAAGTTTTACTACTACTAACGTTAGCATTAGCATCTGTTTACTTTAAGACCTTCACCATCATTGTGTTTACAAGACAAGAGGTCATAATACGTCCCCTGAGCAGCTACTTCTGGACAGACTGGAGGCCAAAGTGACTCGGTATCGGAAAGTGATGTGACGAGGCTAGCTGGTTAGCATGCTAACTTCAGTAGAAGAAAAGACGTGACAGGCTCTGTCCAGAACATCCACTCGCCCACTTCACAGTGAATCATCTCTCTGTAGAGCTGTTTGAATTTATATCTATAGTTAACTACAAAAGTAGTACACTACATCAGTCACGCTAGACCATCATGCATTGGGGCCTGTCTCGTGAAAGTGCTGCCTTACAAGAACAGAGTTAATATTGTTTGAAATTGAAACATAAATAATGTGAAAGAGTGAGTGAGTGAGTGAGTGAGTGAGTGAGTGGATTATCTTTCTTCTAGACTGGTGAGTAAACAGCTGCTAATGCTAACGTTAGCTATGTAGCAATAGAAAAACTTACATATAGTTGCTTTAGACCATGATTATCATTCTGTTGAGGTGAATCCTCAGGGAAAACTTCTGACTGTGTTAAAAACACTCACACAGACGGCAGAACCATCATCTGTTTATCTTTATAGGTGAGACAGGAGGAGCATCACATCACACTCAGAGCTGTACGTCCTCATGAGGAAGCAGATGAGGTACAGATGTACTGACCTCTGACAGACCGGAGGCTGACTGTAGTTCAGCAAAGAGATGCTCATTTGAACCCTGGATGCTGTCACCATGGTGACCCGTTCTCTGACCTGTCCCACGGCGACACACAGCGGTCTGGCAGAGGTCTGGAGGCAGAACGGCGAACCACAATGACGTACTTCATGACGCCTGGCTCTGAGGCAGGTCTGGTTTCACAGTGAAGACATGAACCTGCTCCGCTTCCTGGTTTGGTCTCAGAGTCGTGGAGGCTGAGAGGATGGAGTGAGGTGTTCATGGTCTCTGTGTGTGTGTGTGTGTGTGTGTGTGTGTGTGTGTGTGTGTGTGTGTGTGTGTGTGTGTGTGTGTGCTGCTTTCACTTCCTGTGCCCTTGTTGAGTCTCCTTCAGTGGGTCAGAGAAACCAGTGGTAAATATTTGATCAATCAGTCAGAGCATCAATAAAGTACCACAGAACCTCAGGAACCGACCGATTGTTAAACTCCTCCCCCAAACAACGATTGTCCAATCACAGCACAGCAGGAAGTGCCCTGCAGCTTGAGAAAACACTTCCTCAATGTGACAACACATGAGCTACAAACGCTCACGTCACAAATGTTCTGCTCAGATTCTCCTGCGCCGACGAGACGACAGAGGTTCTGCTTAGAAAACAATGTTTGACCTTTTGGATAAATCTGGTGTCATCTGAGAAACATGCTGTGGAGAACTCCCATGATCCCACACTATCTCATGACGTCGCCAAACACTGTCTATTGTTACTGTTTTTAATTGAGAGACCCCTGAAGTTGCAGACTTTGTGTTTAAAGCTGAAATAATCAATACGACCAGCTGATGTTGAACCCACAGAGAATCATCAGCTGACTTTACAGTTTGTCTTCTCGTTGTTTTCTGGCGTTTACTGTAGGTGTTGGATCAGTGACAATGGAGCAGCTGATAGAGGAGACAGCACTGATACAAATAACCTCTGCTGTTGTAACGTGATGTGAGTTCTGGCTCTTTGAATCCATCACTAACAGAGCGTTTACAGCCCACAGCAAAGGCTTTACACAGCTATGACCCACATGGACTCACTGAACCCAGATCAGCATTTTGAGCCGCTTTGCAATAACTTACCCAGAGTTGGAAATATGTGCTACTGAACCACGAGCAGCACAAAACTCATCATTTATGTTAACTGCTCTGAGGGTCAGGAGCAGCTCTGCTGAAGGGGAAAGATAACTGAGCCAAAGTCTGACGTCTGAATCCAGATCCAGGCCTGAGGTCCTGACTCTGGAGGTAAAGTAACGGGAGACACTGGCCTCAGGTTCACCATGACCCAGATCTGTCTCGACAGCGCTGGTGGAGAGGAGGAGGACGGGCGATGGGTGAGGAGAAAGGAGAGCTGAGTAGAGTGTGAATTCATACTTCAGACTGTTTGCACTCAAACCTGTGTTAGCGACTATAAAACATTAAAGTAGAGCGCAAATTATACAACGACAATCAACTTTTTCTACGGAGTGAAAGTGAATCCGGACATGTGGTTACAGCTTGGTTCAGTGAACTGAAGACTTAAAGTACTTACAGTATCTTGTTTAACTACATCTGTCAAATAAATGTAGTGGAGTAGAAAGAACGATATGTCCCTCTGAAACGTAGGAGTGGAAGTACAGATTAAACTCCTGAATTCCTGAGTGAAAACAAAGATGGTGTCTGTTACAGAAGTTAATATCAAAAAATATAACAGACTAACTAAACCACCACAAACACACAAAGACTATTAACATGAAATAATAAATTCTATATTGATGTGAAAACGTGTCTCTGCAACAACTAATCCTCCATCGTCTCACTGCTCATGACTGAGCACCAGTGTTTGCTAACATTAGATCATACATGACATTTTATATTGGTGATGAAATGACAAGCTAACACTGGAAATGAAAGGGTGAGCTATCAGCTAGCTAACATTAGTTAGCTAAACTGTAGCTTAAGGCTAAAGCTAGAAACTAGCTAACATTAGTTAGCTAAACTGTAACTTAAGGCTAAAGCTAGAAACTAGCTAACATTAGTTAGCTAAACTGTAGCTTAAGGCTAAAGCTAGAAACTAGCTAACATTAGTTAGCTAAACTGTAAGGCTAAGGTTAGCTAGCTAGTGACTAGCTAACTTTATTGTTCATCTCTAGAAACTTGACACAATCTAATTCAGAAACTCTGAAGGTAATAAGTGTTTTAGCTACTGCTACTTGTCAGAGGTTAATAAGCTGTTTTTAAAGGTTGATGGAGAGTGAATTGAAAAGGTCTCAGAAGTCAAATATCTAATATATAACATACGTAATTTAATCACACTGATAACCGATCAGATTTCACCACTGCCTCATTTTTAAGAAACTGAATGTTTTAAGTTTTGATCATTTCATTAATAGATAATATTAAACTTATCCATACCTGTGACATAAAAATAAATATTAGAATTAAAAAAAGAACATAAACAAAGTACAAAAACAGAGTTTCATACTTTGTGTAAGGGTGTAATCGTAATTAAATAATAAATGTGGCAGTAAAAGGATCTTGGGTTTAAAACGCGGCTCAGTTGTGAACCCTCAGTGTGGACTCATTAAACAACTGGTCACTCTCTCCTGTGTCTGTAGGTCAGTGCTCTGATCTCTGCCTCATTTGCATGATAGGAGAGAAGTGCATGATGGTCCTGAGATTGTTGCCGTGACGACGCAGAGGAGAAGAGACATATGGCTCTTTGAGAGGATCCTCAGGGTGTCAGGATAGGTGGAAGCTCTCGCTGTGTGTGTGTGTGTGTGTGTGTGTGTGTGTGTGTGTGTGTGTATGTGTGTGTGTAAGGTAGGAAAACAGAGGGAGAGGACTGTTTTGGTGTCTTTGTTTAGCTGAGCCTCCTGACGCACAAGAAGAAATGTTTTTGTGTGTGCCCCCCCCCCCCGTATTGGAAAATAGCTGTTCGGGAACTCACAATTAAGGATGCTACACACTGAAACACACCTCAAACAATAGAAGATGAAGGCTGTGGAAATGAAATGTCTGAACACAGACACACAGTCAGGGTGTTTGTGTAGGAGGAAAGTTCCCACACTTCATTCGTGATGATTTTGTTGAAACGGCTGAGACTCTGCCGCAGTTGGACACTAAACAATGACTTTCCTATACATCTAAAATAGCGCTGTCACTGCTGCCTCCTGACAGTCCGCCTTAACTAAACCCTCAGAAACGGGCTTCTTTCTAACCGTCATACAAACACATGTGCTGCTGCTGAAGCCTGTGTTTGTGAAGCAGAACATGTGCCGCCCTCAGACGTAGAGAGCAGCTGGAGGCAGCATCAAACATTCATGAGAGAGATGGAAAGACTGTGAAGGACAGAGTGGACCCAGAGAGAGAGAGGGAGGGAGAGGAGAGGGAGGGAGGATATGTATTTTATTGTATTACGTATTGTTTTGCATGTATGTATTCTAATATTCTGTAAACTGCTTTGGCAAGAACATGTTTTTGTTCATGCCAATAAAGCTATTTGAATTGAAAAAATTGAATTGAGAGAGAGAGAGAGAGAGAGAGAGAGAGAGAGAGAGAGAGAGAGAGAGAGAGAGAGAGAGAGAGAGAGAGGGAGAGGGAGAGAGAGAGAGCCTGTAAAGGTTAATGGGATTTCTCTGCATTAATGTCTGTGCAGGTCAGTGTCTGTGTATCTGGTGGTGGGCTGAGGTGAGCTGTGATCGACTCTCTGTCATCAGTGATGCTCCTGCTCCTGCAGCTGCTGCTCAGACACTGGTCTCTTACAGTAACGGCTGACAGTCAGTGTGTTGTCGTACTTTCATCAGGAAGCTCAGAGCTGATCAAACCTGGAAACTTAAGAAAAGAGAACCTGTGAACCTCCCTGCGTCCAGGAGATTCACCCCGGGCATGTGAATGAGGGGAAGCAGCTTCCACAGTGAGTGAACTGAGAGAAACAGAGTGTAAATAAAGTCCTAACTCCCAGCTAATCTAAAAATGGACAAAGAGGCGGAGCATGTGTGGAGCTGAGACTTCGGTGCATGCATACGCTCACCCACCTGTTACTCAAATAGGCCACGCCCTCAATTATTCATAGATGGAAACAGGTGAGTTATATAAACAGGTGTCATGAAGGAGGAAATTAGCTGTAGAGACTAAAACAGTTTTTGTACCAGGCTGTAAACATGTTTATTTCTGCTGTAAAGTTGGACATTTTAACATGGGAGTCTATGGGGACTGACTCACTGTTGGAGCCAGACTCTAGTGGTCGTTAGAGGAACTGCAGGTTTTGTTTTTCAGACCTGGAGCTTGGTTTCAGTCTGAGGGCGGTCAGGTGACCCATCAGTTGAAATGACATCTCAGGTGTGATTGAAAACCTGCTCTCTCTGTGGGAATGAACCAGCTGAGCAGAAATAAAGGTGTTTTTTGGTGCTTGTTGTAGTTTTACAGCAGGAGAGAAAGCTAAACAATCACTATCAGCATTTTAAATTATATTCAATCTCTTTCATTTTTCTTATAATTAATTTTAGCCTCATTTTCTATCAAGTTTGCTTCAGAAATTAAAGGGTTACTGTCCAAAAACCATGAGAACAGAGTTCTTCATAACTTCATAACAGAGGATCAGTGTTGATTGGACGGCCCACAGTTCATCACTGTATTGTAGAGTATTTCTGTCACAGCTAACAAGCTAGCAGAAACAACTTGGAGCTAACTGTGAGATTAGCTGTTGCTAATTTGAGGAACTAATTACATTAAGACAACATGAAGTCCTTTGTGACTGTCCACATCTTTATAAACAAGCTTAATGGAAGTGACACACCTTCTCTACAGCTCCTCTGATTGGTCCACACACAAATAGTAGATTTACATTTACTGAGATGACAGCAGAAAACATCCTCTTCAGTTTTAATTATCATTAATTAATTTAGCCTTAAGTTCTAACTTTGCATTTTTTAATTTTACCGTCACATATTTTCTGACAGATTTTCTCTCCAGATTTTCCATCAAGTTCACGTGTTGTTAATAATATCCAGGTGTTCAGTCTCTCCTCACACACATTAATCTGTTGCTTCTGTCTGAGGGACCAAAGGACACGAGTGGACAATAAACCCAGACCACATCATGCTGGTCGTGATGTGCTGGACTTTGATCAAGAGAGTCTTGAAGTGAAACCTGTGACCTTGGATCCACAGGCCCAGAGAAGGAGGATTGAGGTCAGCTCTGTTTGTGTGTGTGTGTGTGTGGGGGGGGTTGTGTGTGTGTGTGTGTATGTGTGTGTGTGTGTGTGTGTGTGTGCAGCAGAGAGAGGAACATCTTAGAAAGTTAGGGCGATTAGCCGCGTTAGCGTCTGTGCTAATACTGGCCCATATCTGCCATTGATCCTCATCAGCGCATATGTTCCCAGAAAGGGAAGCAGTGATGCTCTTACTGACCGCGGTAAAGCTGTGTGTATTTACAGTGTGGACGCTTCTTTATCTGTCAGCCTTGTGTGGCACAGTAGCAGGACTAATGCTAATACTGGTCCTGGTCCTGGTCGTGGACAGGACCCGTACCTGTCTCTACCAGGTACCTGAGTCTCTAAAGGACGAGTTCAGAGGTGATGATGATGATAAATGTTCTTACAAATCAGTTGTGACTGGGACCAGTACGTAGCATGGCCTGTGTTATTACAGAAATAAAGTGTGTGTGTGTGTGTGTGTGTGTGTGTGTGTGTGTGTGTGTGTGGTATATTAGTCCAGATGGTGAAGGGAGGCCTTGTTGAGCCCGGTCTGTTCTGGCGTCTCTCTCCCTCCATCTGCTCGTGCTCACTGGAGTCTCCAGCTCTGCAGTAGCGGGGCAGTTATTAGCCAGCTGGGTCTCAGGGATGACAGTAATTAAGAGATGAGATGGACTCACTCAGTCCTCCAGGAGTTGGCAGACTGCTGCAACATCCCGACCCC
>NW_019525236.1:73517-74635 GCF_002814215.2 Seriola lalandi dorsalis | reverse complement strand
TAATCAAGAGAAAGGTAATTATTACAGCTTTAACATGAAACAGTAAGAAGTTTGAATACCTCGCTCTGCAGGTGTGACGCCTCTTTAGCGTGCTGGGTGTGGATGGTCTCGGGCAGCAGCGAGTACAGGTTCATGCTCATCTCCTTCTTACCGTCCTCTTTATACTTCACCTGCAGGAACCAGAGTGAAAACGCAGAGTTATTCTTCTTCTTCTGGGTCTTTTAATTTCACTTTCACGCTGCTGTGCAACCAGGAAGTAAAAAACACGACAAGAGGAGCGAAGATTCATGTAAAAACATAATGATCACAAAGCTCATTTAAGCATCGGGGACATTTCCACATCTATATATTTTAATTCTGAGACTCTACGTGTCTTTGCATGATTTACAGCCAGTACAAACATGACAAACAAACACTTTAAAACATATAAAAATCATCTCTTCGCGACTCAAAAGTACAGAAAGGCTGATCGTCACGGCTCCTGATTTATTGAGCTAATATTATTAGTATTCATGTTCCTGTGTGTGAGAGTTACTGTACCTCGCTGAGGAGCTCGGACACTTCCTTGGCGTGGGCCGTCTCCAACGTCTCCGGGAGAAGAGAGTACAAACAGGAGTTCACGCCCTTCTTCCCCGCCTCCTTGTAGCGCATCTGAAGATAAAAAACATTCGTCTGAAGGAGAGAAATCTTCATCTTTATCATTTTCTTTATGAACGAAGTCATCACAAAGGATTCACGGCGGACTGAGGACGTCCGCTCACCTCGCTCTGCAGCTCAGCCACAGTTTTAGCAAACTGCGTGTTGGCGGTCTCCGGGAGCTGAGAGTAGAAACTCTGACAGAGGCTCTTCCTGCCGCCCTCCTTGTACTTACTCTGAGAGACGACAAAACAAACCAGATGTCACTCAGCTCTCACTGTCTGTTTCCTCTTTTAGAAAAATAACAGATATCTTTAAGGAGCGTTAGGTTCATGCCACCTCCGACCCCGCGAACGTGACGTCAGGTTCAGTGTGTTTTATATTGTGTGTGTTGTACCTCGCTCTGCATCTCAGTCATCTCTCTGGCAAACTGGATCTCTGCGGTGTCGGGGAGCTGAGAGTAAAGGGAGGAGGGGGCTCCT
>NW_019525236.1:73128-73497 GCF_002814215.2 Seriola lalandi dorsalis | reverse complement strand
ATCAGATCACGTTATCACATCGTGTGTCAGAGGCCTTGATTTATCTTTAAATGAGATGTCTGTGTTTTCTTTATGTGTTTAATTCATTTGCAGTGGGATTCCTCTCGGCCTGATCAAACCCGGAGCTGCTGCATTAAATAAAAACTCAGACTGGAGTGAACTGATGAAACACTTTGAAACGCGGTCGGCGTGACGACGGCGTTGGGAGTACCTCGCTCTGGAACTCGTGGACGGTTTTGGCCAGCTGCATCTCAGCGGTTTCAGGAAGCTGAGAGTACAAACTGCTGCTCATCTCCTTCTTCCCTTCCTCCTTGTACTTGTTCTGAGGAGGGAGGGAGAGAGGGAGAGAGAGAAAAGGAGGGGGGAGGG
>NW_019525236.1:69090-71590 GCF_002814215.2 Seriola lalandi dorsalis | reverse complement strand
CACACACACACACACACACACACACACACACACACACATTTTAACCTTTATGGTTGAAGTTGAGGACGTAATTTCAGCCAAATAAAACAACTTAGTAAAGGTTTAAAGTTCCTCCAGTCATGTTTTAAACTCTGTAAAAATCCTCTGCTGTGATTCATATTTAGTTTAACATATTTTCACACATTTAACTGAGTCTGAAACTCATCTCCTCTCACTTCCTGGTTGACAAATCTGGATCAGGCCTTGAGCCCCGCCCACCACCTGCTGGCTCCAGGTGGACAGGTGAAAGAGCAGAGAGCATCAAGATGGTGAGAGGAGGAAACAGACAGATCAGAACCGTTAGCATAGTTAGCATCTTTTCAGAAAGGTTAGCATAGTTAGCATCTTTTATTTGTTTATGTTGTTTGTTAGCTTGTAACTGGCAGTGGCTGACAGTGTTAGTGGATGTGCTAATGTTAACTCTCTCTGTACTGACAAGGTTTCAGGTGTATTTAGCCCCGCCCTCCATCCACACAAGTCAGGACAGGATTGGTTCCTTAGGTTTGTTCCTTAGGAACTCCACGACCAGTGAAGTTACTGATGGTAAAATTCAGAAGCTAATTCAGTAAAAGCATTGTCAGAACAAACACCTGTGACGCACACACTGTCCTCACTGAGCTCTGACAGGTAGAGCTGCTGCTTCTCTCCTTCATCCTGGTTCCTTTCATTCCTCCATATCACAAAGAGAGGGAGGGGCGGGGGAGGGGAGGGGGAGTTTCTAGGTAGAAGAGATAAAAGGAGGAGGACATGCTGAAAGGTCTAATTCACCTGTTTTGATGCTCATTCATGTGCTAATGTGGACTTTTATCGACATAATGCCACGACACACACACACACACACACACACACACACACACACACACACACACACACACACAGGGTGTATGTGTGTGTGTTTCTGTGAACTGGTTTGGACAGAGTTACCCAGCTTTAGTCATCATCACATTCCCATAATACCTTGCTTCCAGCAGCTGTTCAGCTGATGTTGTTCAGTGTGAGGAGCTGACGAGGGTCACATGTCCAGGTCCAGGTTTTTGGTTTCTGACCTCATGTGATTTATGGCTGGTTAAAGACCGAGATCCAAAGGTCAGAGGTCAGGAGAACATCTGTGACTAAAAATGACTGTGGCCCACTTCACAGATACTGCGTCAGCAAGGTGAAGGATTACTGGGTCAGTCCTCCCACACTGGGCGAACTGGGCCGTGTTAGACTCGTTATTTAGAACGTGACTCTGCTAATGACTGAGTTTAAAGTTTCATTGTTTCTTTAATACTTTGGTGCAGTAACATTAAATAAATTTAACCTTCACTTGTGTTAAAAGGCAAAGTGTGAAAACTATTGGATGGGAATGTTCATGTTCCTCTCAGGATGAACTGTAATAACCTTGATGACTTTTCTTCTATCAGACCATTGAGCACCATCAGGTCAAAGTTTGATCTAGTCATTACTGTGGTTCATGATCTAACAGCTGTAAAACAGCTGGACTTTGTATTGTAAATAGCATGCTAACACTCAAAAGTGAGATGTTACTACACTGACCCAAAAATACAGATTTTTTAATAACCAATAACACTGAAAACATACAACAGTCCTCATTAAGACTTTATTTGTGGGTCACTGTTCCTTCACAGATCAGAACTAAATAAAGTGTAGAGAAGCTGGAAAAACTGTGACAGAAGAAGAAAAGCAGCATCTTGTTTCCTGTTTCCATTCAGATCTTTTCTGCTCAGTCACAGTCTGTTCATCATTTATCTTCACTGAACTCATCACATCTGTGATTCACCTCGCTGCTGCTGCTGCTGCTGCTGCTGCTGCTCTTCCCACAGGAGGCTGTCAGTCTGGATCAGTCTGGATCAGTCTGGATCAGACCGTGAACCTGACACACTGCTGCTCCTCGAACCATCAGACCAGGAGCAGCAGATATTTACCTATGGTGTATGTGTGTGTGTGTGTGTGTGTGTGTGTGTGTGTGTGTGTGTGTGTGTGTGTGTGTGTTTGTGTGTGTGTGCGTGTGCATGCGTGTGTGTGTGTGTACGTGTGTGTGTCCATGAATCTCTTACATAACTTCTAACTTCATATTTCCACAGTCATCTCTCTCTCTGTCTGACTGTCACTGCTCAGCATCAATGTGGATTTAAATACAGCAGGATGACCTTCACCCCCTCCCCTCCACACACACACACACACACACACACACACACACACACATACACACACATTTTAACCTTTATGGTTGAAGTTGAGGACGTAATTTCAGCCAAATAAAACAACTTAGTAAAGGTTTAAAGTTCCTCCAGTCATGTTTTAAACTCTGTAAAAATCCTCTGCTGTGATTCATATTTAGTTTAACATATTTTCACACATTTAACTGAGTCTGAAACTCATCTCCTCTCACTTCCTGGTTGACAAATCTGGATCAGGCCTTGAGCCCCGCCCACCACCTGCTGGCTCCAGGTGGACA
>NW_019525236.1:67600-68372 GCF_002814215.2 Seriola lalandi dorsalis | reverse complement strand
AGTTTCATTGTTTCTTTAATACTTTGGTGCAGTAACATTAAATAAATTTAACCTTCACTTGTGTTAAAAGGCAAAGTGTGAAAACTATTGGATGGGAATGTTCATGTTCCTCTCAGGATGAACTGTAATAACCTTGATGACTTTTCTTCTATCAGACCATTGAGCACCATCAGGTCAAAGTTTGATCTAGTCATTACTGTGGTTCATGATCTAACAGCTGTAAAACAGCTGGACTTTGTATTGTAAATAGCATGCTAACACTCAAAAGTGAGATGTTACTACACTGACCCAAAAATACAGATTTTTTAATAACCAATAACACTGAAAACATACAACAGTCCTCATTAAGACTTTATTTGTGGGTCACTGTTCCTTCACAGATCAGAACTAAATAAAGTGTAGAGAAGCTGGAAAAACTGTGACAGAAGAAGAAAAGCAGCATCTTGTTTCCTGTTTCCATTCAGATCTTTTCTGCTCAGTCACAGTCTGTTCATCATTTATCTTCACTGAACTCATCACATCTGTGATTCACCTCGCTGCTGCTGCTGCTGCTGCTGCTGCTGCTGCTGCTCTTCCCACAGGAGGCTGTCAGTCTGGATCAGTCTGGATCAGTCTGGATCAGTCTGGATCAGTCTGGATCAGTCTGGATCAGTCTGGATCAGTCTGGATCAGACCGTGAACCTGACACACTGCTGCTCCTCGAACCATCAGACCAGGAGCAGCAGATATTTACCTATGGTGTATGTGTGTGTGTGTGTGTGTGTGTGTGTGT
>NW_019525236.1:62467-67580 GCF_002814215.2 Seriola lalandi dorsalis | reverse complement strand
TCTCTCCTCCTCTCTCCTCCTCTCTCCTCCTCTCTCCTCTCTCCTCTCCTCTCTCCTCTCTCCTCTCTCCTCTCTCCTCTGCCTCAGCACCAGTGGATGAAACGTCATCTTGAAAACTTTAAAATTATTGATGAAGCTCAGTCAGCAGAGTCTCGACCTCTCTGATGTATTCAGACAGACTCTGACTCCTCTGACTCCTCTGGACTCAGAAGCTCTGACAGACTTCAGGGAAAACAACCTCCGGAACCAACAAAGTGATTTCAGGGTATGATGAAGTTACAAACCATCATTGCTCCACATTAACATCAGCCTTACACTGTGTTCTAATGAGCTGCATTCTCCTGCCAGCACTGAAGAGATTTCAGTCAGTCCACCTCTTCGGTCTGGACTGAAATATCTCAACAGCTCCTGGATGTAGAGACATTAAGTTTTATACAGACACCCATGGTCCCCAGAGGATGAATTAGAAATTATAACAATCCCTTCAGTTTTCATTCGGGTCATCATAAAGTCAAAGTCGAGATTTCAAAACCTTTGTTTCTTCAAAGCTCATGACATTCTCTGTACTTTGTGTTTAGTGCTGGTAAACTAATATGCTAATCTGTGATGACAAACATTAGACCTGATCTGCTAAACATCAGAATATTAGCATTGTCATTGTGAGCGTGTCAGCATGCAGACATTAGCTTTACTGTATGTAATGACAGCCTCTCAGAGCAGCTAGCATGGCTGCACTTTCTCATACTGGCTGCACAGCCCACGTAGCAAAGCTAGCATGTTAGCTACTTTTGGTCATGTGATCATACAGGTTGTAAACAATATAAGGTGACCAGAATATATCATTAAAATATCCAATGCTTTTACCTATGAAATAAAAAAGACAGTCCTGGTTTCATGTATTGTGACCATGGTAACCGGTGAAGGCCGACTGATTAACAATGACTCCCTACCTTTGAAGCAGTCGTGCAGTCCTATTGTCTATCTATTCCTCAAATATTTATATTCCTTTAGTTCGTAAGAGTCCACAGATGAAAAGAATCAAAAGCATTTCTCATAGAAGGTTGTGAATATTCTTGTGTGATGTCCAACTTCTTCTTCTTCACTTCCTCCAAAATAAAAAGTTCTGGCTGGGGCATGGGTATTAGGTATGTTTGTTTTTGTTTGTTTACTGCCCAGTCATGAACTCCTAAACAATAAGTGAGCCAGCTAACTTTTTCTCTGCCTAGAAACTACAACAACAAAAAAAGAAAAATCTGATTGGATAACTCTATTTTGATAGTTATAGCTTCATTTCTGAAGCTGCTACAGCAGACAGTCGGCCAAACAAGTGCAATGCTAGACGTCTGGTTTTAATTCACAGTTAAAAACAGGGACATTTCTGACAGCTCTGACTTCTTTTCAGTGATGTCGAGTTCCCAGAGTTCAACAGTGACTTTAGTGCAGAGGTGGAGTAAGTCACAAGTCACGAGGTGAGAATCAGCCAAGACGTCGAGTTATAATAAATCATGACAGTCAGCTTCAGTTTCCACATTTAACCAGTTAAAGTCAGTGGTCATGAAAAGTTTAGTTTTACTTTCAACATTAATGAAAATCTTGCAGCTCTTTACGCCTGATAAATCTGATAATGTTATAAACTACTGTAAATCGTAATAAACCCAGATGATCCTTCAGAGGTCAGAGAGCGAGGAGCTGAACATCAGCTCCACCACAGAGATTACATAACCTCCTCCTGCTTCATGTTCTCTCTCACTGTCTCATCTCACCTCTAAATATTTTTCATTTAGCTAAGAGGTTTTTTTCTGGAGCCAAATTGGAGAGGAATTATCTTTAAAAGTGGAGCTTCCTCTGCCCACCTCGTCTGTGAGCGACAGCAGGGCTGTAAGCCTCCGAGCTTCACATGGTTTATTTTAGACACGGAGGGATGGAGTGCCAGGAGAGAGAGGGAACAAAGCAACTCTCACATTTAACACTGAGCCTGCTGTTACCTGTGCACAGGTAACACGTGGTAATAGAGAGCCGTCACTTGGTGGCATGAAGCTGGAGTCATGTCCGTACCATGAGTCTGTAACAGCTGCTGCCACATCCCCCATTAGACCTGTGGAGGTACAGATTATTCTCTGTGGGCCAACCACGGCTCTAATCCACTTCCTGTTAGAGTACGGAGCCTGAGCCAGATGAGCCAGATGTGGAGGGTGTGAGAACACATCTGTCTGTTAATGTTCGCCACTCAGATCTTTAAGTTTTAACATGCAACACCAAATTACACAACTTTTAACTTCTTCATCATCTGTTCATCCATCCATCCATCCCTCCATCCATCCAGGTGTTCCCAGACCAGGTGAGATCTATAATCTCTCAGTAAGGATCCTAACCAGATACCTGAACCACCTCAACTGGCTCCTCCCTCTGGATGTCAGAGCTCCCCACCCTGTCACTAATGCTGAGCCCAGACACCCTGCAGGATCTGTCTCAGGTGTTCCCTGTGGGGACATTTCATGGATGTGGAGAAATACCTCAGCAGTAACTTTAGTCCTGCTCATAACCTCTATAAGTCCTGGAGCCTGGAGAGATTAAGCTCCAGCTCCCATGTGATGAATCAGCCTCAGTTCATGTTCTCATGAATGTTTGAGGTGTTGCCCACAGCCGTACAGGAGCAATTAACATCAGGCCTCCGCCTTGAACAGCTTCATCACTCAGGTCCCTGTAAAGTATTTGTTACAGTCTGTCAGGAGCTGGAGCTGGTTGGTGCTGCCTGATGTTTGCATTTCAGTGGTCAGTTGATGGGATCTCGTGTTGTAACCCAAGAGGTCGGAGGCAGGAAGAGTCTGCTGGCCACCGGGATTCCCTGTCTTCTTTTCTGCTGTATTATAAGACAGAAAACACCTCCCTCACTCTGACGCTGAGGTCAGTGAGTCACAGTCCAGTATCACATTACACACCCAGAATATCACTGCAGCGTGTTGATGAGGCGGTCACGTTTTCCAGGTCAGTCCCCCTGTCAGTGATCTGTTGACCACTTCCTGAGATGAAGAGCAGCGAGGCAGAAATACTGTCGACTAAACCTCTCTCTCATGTGACAGGAACCTGATGTATAGACGATCTTCTCTCTGAAGGCAGATCATCCAGAGCTGAGGGGGTTGCTGTCAGGTCAGGAGCTTCAGAGTCAGAGCTTCAGAGTCAGAGCTTCAGAGTTTCAGAGTCAGAGCTTCAGAGCTTCAGAGTCAGAGCTTCAGAGTTTCAGAGTCAGAGCTTCAGAGTTTCAGAGTCAGAGCTTCAGACCTTCAGAGTCAGAGCTTCAGAGTTTCAGAGTCAGAGCTTCAGACCTTCAGAGTCAGAGCTTCAGAGTTTCAGAGTCAGAGCTTCAGAGTTTCAGAGTCAGAGCTTCAGAGTTTCAGCCTCATTGTCCAGTCAAAACACACAAGTGGAAAAACCAGCCAGGGAGCAGAGCTGCAGTGAAATAGAGCTCTGGAGATCATGTGTCACATGTTCATTGTTCATTCAGCTGCAAGAACGAAACATGAGCGGTCACATGATCAGGATTTAAACCAAACAACAGGTTAGCCTGATTATCTTAACGACTTTAACTGAAGTGAGTGCACCAACATTGTAAAAACAGTGTCTCATTGTGAAGGAACAATGTGTGTGTACTGTGTGGTAAATGTTCATGAACAAGATAGCTGGTGTATTTTGATTGGCTGTGATGGACGAACGCTTTTGCAAATCAAAAAGTTCTCTCAGGTTTGGTTTGAAGAACATCTGAGCTTTTGAAATCGAACTTCCATGTGATAACTTTAGAGAGGCTTGCTCTGATGATCATCTGTGCCAACTTTAGTAACGATTGGACAAAGTTTGTCTGAGGAGTAAAGGAAAAATTCAATATGGCGAAAACTGCCGTCATAGGTGTGTTGAGCTCGGCTTGATCCAAGGAACCAATCATACATCTTTATTGAAAATAAGGCATACGATTCAAGATGATGATGATGAAGAAAAAGTAGAAACTCAGTGGTGTATTCACTGCTGGGGAATTTTGAGGAACAAGACGTGTCTATTTTTTGTTGTTTTGTTCTGTAAGTACCTTTGTAGCTAGCAACCCTACACGCTGTCTCACCTGTGCACACCTGGCCAGGAGCTTGTTTCAGCTGAAACAACCAATCAGGTTAAAGTGTCAGCATCATGAACATATAGTGACACAACAACAAAACGACCCCTCCCCTTTCTGTTGTTGGTATTCTGTCATGTCTGCTGTGCCACGGGGGGAGGGGGAGGGGGGAGGAGTGGGGGAGCACGACAGGACACTGGTAGTGTGTCAGTCTGTCCTGGTGGAGAGAGAGAGAGAGAGAGGGAGAGAGAGAGAGAGAGAGATGAGCAGGCATAGGAAACGTGAAGAGCAGGTGACCTGAGGCGCTGGCAGAATGTGTCACAGGCAGCTAACTAGCTAACTGTAGCTAACTGTAGCTAGCTGTAGCTACTAACCACACTCCCAGTGGAAGAGCATCAAAACAAAACAAAACAGACGGCCAAGGAAACTGTAAATACTATAACAGAATAGAATAGAATAGAATAGAACAGAACAGAACAGAACAGAACAGAACAGAACAGAACAGAACAGAATAGAATAGAATAGAATAGAACAGAACAGAACAGAACAGAACAGAACAGAATAGAATAGATGTTCCAGGCAGTGACATGATGGACATTGGCTGATGGTTTGTGGCCAAATCTAAATGGAGTTTGGAGGAACACACTCAGAGCTGCCTGACCTTGACTGCTCCTCACACACACACACACACACACACACACACACACACACACACACACACACACAGTCATTAAGACCTGGTTGTGTATTGTACTGGGACTGCAGTCAGGACTATTACACTCTCAATAATGCATGATTAATTAGTCGACTCTGAAACAGTGAAACTGAGCACAGGGTGGAAACTAAACAGGGACTCAGGAGATAACCGCTGTCTCTCACACACACACACACACACACACACACACACACACACACACACACACACACACACACACACACACACAAACACCTTGAGTTTCTGTCTCAGTGAAACTCTTGAGTCTAGAACGAGGACTAAAATAAACTCTTTCTAAA